>NC_134261.1:1883932-2079946 GCF_965152275.1 Natator depressus | reverse complement strand
AGATGGCCAGCCCTCTGTGGAGATAGAGGTGGTTAGGGACTATTTAGAAAAGCTGGACGTGCACAAGTCCATGGGGCCGGACGAGTTGCATCCGAGAGTGCTGAAGGAATTGGCGGCTGTGATTGCAGAGCCCTTGGCCATTATCTTTGAAAACTCGTGGCGAACGGGGGAAGTCCCGGATGACTGGAAAAAGGCTAATGTAGTGCCAATCTTTAAAAAAGGGAAGAAGGAGGATCCTGGGAACTACAGGCCAGTCAGCCTCACCTCAGTCCCTGGAAAAATCATGGAGCAGGTCCTCAAAGAATCAATCCTGAAGCACTTACATGAGAGGAAAGTGATCAGGAACAGTCAGCATGGATTCACCAAGGGAAGGTCATGCCTGACTAACCTAATCGCCTTTTATGATGAGATTACTGGTTCTGTGGATGAAGGGAAAGCAGTGGATGTATTGTTTCTTGACTTTAGCAAAGCTTTTGACACGGTCTCCCACAGTATTCTTGTCAGCAAGTTAAGGAAGTATGGGCTGGATGAATGCACTATAAGGTGGGTAGAAAGCTGGCTAGATTGTCGGGCTCAACGGGTAGTGATCAATGGCTCCATGTCTAGTTGGCAGCCGGTGTCAAGTGGAGTGCCCCAGGGGTCGGTCCTGGGGCCGGTTTTGTTCAATATCTTCATAAATGATCTGGAGGATGGTGTGGATTGCACTCTCAGCAAATTTGCAGATGATACTAAACTGGGAGGAGTGGTAGATACGCTGGAGGGCAGAGATAGGATACAGAAGGACCTAGACAAATTGGAGGATTGGGCCAAAAGAAATCTGATGAGGTTCAATAAGGATAAGTGCAGGGTCCTGCACTTAGGATGGAAGAATCCAATGCACCGCTACAGACTAGGGACCGAATGGCTAGGCAGCAGTTCTGCGGAAAAGGACCTAGGGGTGACAGTGGACGAGAAGCTGGATATGAGTCAGCAGTGTGCCCTTGTTGCCAAGAAGGCCAATGGCATTTTGGGATGTATAATAGGGGCATAGCGAGCAGATCGAGGGACGTGATCGTTCCCCTCTATTCGACACTGGTGAGGCCTCATCTGGAGTACTGTGTCCAGTTTTGGGCCCCACACTACAAGAAGGATGTGGATAAATTGGAGAGAGTCCAGCGAAGGGCAACAAAAATGATTAGGGGTCTGGAACACATGACTTATGAGGAGAGGCTGAGGGAGCTGGGATTGTTTAGTCTGCAGAAGAGAAGAATGAGGGGGATTTGATAGCTGCTTTCAACTACCTGAAAGAGGGTTCCAAAGAGGATGGCTCTAGACTGTTCTCAATGGTAGCAGATGACAGAACGAGGAGTAATGGTCTCAAGTTGCAATGGGGAGGTTTAGATTGGATATTAGGAAAAACTTTTTCACTAAGAGGGTGGTGAAACACTGGAATGCGTTACCTAGGGAGGTGGTAGAATCTCCTTCCTTAGAGGTTTTTAAGGTCAGGCTTGACAAAGCCCTGGCTGGGATGATTTAACTGGGAATTGGTCCTGCTTCGAGCAGGGGTTGGACTAGATGACCTTCTGGGGTCCCTTCCAACCCTGATATTCTATGATTCTATGATTCTAACCCTCCCGCACAACCGCACCGTGACCCCCGCCCGCACAACCCCACCGCGACCCCCGCCCGCACAACCACACCCGCACAACCGCACGGCAACCCCCGCCCGCACAACCCGCCCGCACAACCCCACCGCGACCCCCGCCCGCACAACCCGCCCGCACAACCGCACCGCAACCATCACCCCACCGCAACCCCCCGCCCGCACAACCCACCCGCACAACCCCACCGCGACCCCCGCCCGCACAACCCGCCCGCACAACCGCACCGCAACCCCCGCCACACAACCCGCCCGCACAACCCGCCCGCACAACCGCACCGCAACCCCCGCCCGCACAACCCGCCCGCACAACCGCACCGCAACCATCACCCCACCGCAACCCCCGCCCGCACAACCCTCCCCCGACCCCGCCCGCACAGCCCACCCGCACAACCCCACCGCAACCCCCGCCCGCACAACCTGCCCGCACAACCCCACCGCGACCCCCGCCCGCACAACCCGCCCGCACAACCGCACCGCAACCCCCGCCCGCACAACCCGCCCGCACAACCGCACCGCAACCCCCGCCCGCACAACCCGCCCGCACAACCGCACCGCAACCATCACCCCACCGCAACCCCCGCCCGCACAACCTCCCCGCGACCCCCACCCGCACAACCCCACTGCGACCCCCGCCCGCACAACCCGCCCGCACAACCGCACCGCAACCCCGCCCGCACAACCCGCCCGCACAACCGCACCGCAACCATCACCCCACCGCAACCCCCGCCCGCACAACCCACCCGCACAACCCCACCGCAACCCCCGCCCGCACAACCCTCCCGCGACCCCCGCCCGCACAGCCCACCCGCACAACCCCACCGCAACCCCCGCCCGCACAACCCGCCCGCACAACCGCACCGCAACCATCACCCCACCGCAACCCCCGCCCGCACAACCCCACCGCAACCCCCGCCCGCACAACCCTCCCCGCGACCCCCGCCCGCACAACCCGCCCGCACAACCCCACCGCGACCCCCGCCCGCACAACCGCACCGCAACCCCCCCGCCACCCCACGGCAACCCCCGCCCGCACAACCCGCCAGCACAACCGCACCGCGACCCCCGCCCGCACAACCCGCCCGCACAACCCCACCGCGACCCCCGCCCGCACAACCCGCCCGCACAACCCCACCGCGACCCCCGCCCGCACAACCCGCCCGCACAACCCCACCGCGACCCCTGCCCGCACAACCCGCCCGCACAACCGCACCGCAACCATCACCCCACCGCAACCCCCGCCCGCACAACCCTCCCCGCGACCCCCGCCCGCACAACCCACCCGCACAACCCCACTGCGACCCCCGCCCGCACAACCCGCCCGCACAACCGCACCGCAACCCCCGCCCGCACAACCCGCCCGCACAACCGCACCGCAACCATCACCCCACCGCAACCCCCGCCCGCACAACCCTCCCCGCGACCCCCGCCCGCACAACCCACCCGCACAACCCCACCGCAACCCCCGCCCGCACAACCCTCCCCGCGACCCCCGCCCGCACAACCCCACCGCAACCCCCGCCCGCACAACCCTCCCCGCGACCCCCGCCCGCACAACCCCACCGCAACCCCCGCCCGCACAACCCTCCCCGCGACCCCCGCCCGCACAACCCCACCGCAACCCCCGCCCGCACAACCCTCCCCGCGACCCCCGCCCGCACAACCCGCCCGCACAACCGCACCGCAACCCCCCCGCCACCCCACGGCAACCCCCGCCCGCACAACCCGCCAGCACAACCGCACCGCGACCCCCGCCCGCACAACCGCCCACAACCGCACCACAACCATCACCCCACCGCAACTCCACCCGCACAACCCTCCCCGCGACCCCGCCCGCACAACCCGCCCGCACAACCCCACCGCGACCCCCGCCCGCACAACCCGTCCGCACAACCGCACCGCGACCCCCGCCCGCACAACCCGTCCGCACAACCGCACCGCGACCCCCGCCCGCACAACCCCACCGCGACCCCCGCCCGCACAACCCGCCCGCACAACCCCACCGCGACCCCCGCCCGCACAACCCGCCCGCACAACCGCACCGCAACCATCACCCCACCGCAACCCCCGCCCGCACAACCCTCCCCGCGATCCCCCCGCACAGCCCACCCGCACAACCCACCGCAACCCCCGCCCGCACAACCCGCCCGCACAACCCCACCGCAACCCCCGCCCGCACAACCCTCCCCGCGACCCCCGCCCGCACAACCCGCCCGCCACAACCGCACCGCGACCCCCGCCCGCACAACCCGCCCGCACAACCCCACCGCGACCCCCGCCCGCACAACCCCACCACAACCCCCCCGCCACCCCACGGCAACCCCCGCCCGCACAACCCGCCCGCACAACCCCACCGCGACCCCCGCCCGCACAACCCGCCCGCACAACCCCACCGCGACCCCCGCCGCACAACCCGCCCGCACAACCGCACCGCCACCCCGCCCGCACAACCCGCTCGCACAACCCCACCGCGACCCCCGCCCGCACAACCCACCCGCACAACCCCACCGCAACCATCACCCCACCGCAACCCCCCGCCCGCACAACCCTCCCCGCGACCCCCGCCCGCACAACCCGCCCGCACAACCCCACCGCGACCCCCGCCCACACAACCCTCCCGCACAACCGCACCGCAACCCCCGCCCGCACAACCCGCCCGCACAACCCCACCGCGACCCCCGCCCGCACAACTGCCCGCACAACCGCACTGCGACCCCCGCCCGCACAACCCGCCCGCACAACCGCACCGCAACCCCCGCCCGCACAACCGCCCGCACAACCGCACCGCGACCCCCGCCCGCACAACCCGCCCGCACAACCCCACCGCGACCCCCGCCCGCACAACCCGCCCGCACAACCGCACCGCAACCATCACCCCACCGCAACCCCCGCCCGCACAACCCTCCCCGCGACCCCCGCCCGCACAACCCGCCCGCACAACCCCACCGCGACCCCCGCCCACACAACCCTCCCGCACAACCGCACCGCAACCCCCGCCCGCACAACCCGCCCGCACAACCGCACCGCGACCCCCGCCCGCACAACCCGCCCGCACAACCCCACCGCGACCCCCGCCCGCACAACCCTCCCGCACAACCGCACCGCAACCCCCGCCCGCACAACCCGCCCGCACAACCGCACCGCGACCCCCGCCCGCACAACCCTCCCGCACAACCGCACCACAACCATCACCCCACCGCAACTCCACCCGCACAACCCTCCCCGCGACCCCCACCCGCACAACCCGCCCGCACAAACCCACCGCGACCCCCGCCCGCACAACCCTCCCGCACAACCGCACCGCGACCCCCGCCCGCACAACCCGCCCGCACAACCGCACCGCAACCCCCGCCCGCACAACCCGCCCGCACAACCGCACCGCGACCCCCGCCCGCACAACTGCCCGCACAACCGCACCGCAACCATCACCCCACCGCAACTCCACCCGCACAACCCTCCCCGCGACCCCCGCCCACACAACCCCACCACAAGCCCCCCGCCACCCCACGGCAACCCCCGCCCGCCCAGCTCCCCCCCGCAAGCCCCGCAACCACAACCCCACCACAACCATTGCACACACAACCACGCCGCGTGGACACCACCAGCCACTTCCCCACCGCAACCGTCACACACACACACAACCTCCCTGCGACCACGACCCGCCAGCCCCCCCCCCGCAGCTCCTGACCTGCACCACCCCCCAATCCCTGCCGCAGCCCTCCCACTCACCAACTCCGATCCACGACCCCCCCACCGCCCCCACAGCTACGGCGCACCCAGCCGCTCGCACACACCGCAACACACAACCACAAACCTGACAACCGCACACAAGCCCCCCCCAGCGCCCCCCCCAACCCCCTATACACAGCAACGCTGACACACGCAGCCATAATCCCGGGGTGTGGGGTAGCTCGGGAGGGGATGGGCCTGGGGGGGGGCTCTGTGGATCCCTCGTCTGGGGGGTGGGGGATACAGTGGGATCGGTGGGGCCTGGGGGACCCCCTCAGCACTGGGGATGGGTTGGGGGGAGTCCCCGTCCCAGTTCGGTGGGGGGCTCTGGGGGCGTGTAAGGGGGGGACCTCTCAGCCCTGGAGGATGGGGCAGCTCGAGGGGGACCCCTCGTCTCGGCGACGGAGGAGCTGGGGGGGACCCCTCATCCTGGGGGTCGGTGGGACCCCCTCAGCCTGGGGGGCCTCACCCTGGGGCGAGGGGGGGGGAGCGTGTTACCTGCCTCCAGCCGGCCCCAGTTGACCTTCTGGAAGAGGGGCTGGGCCTTGAGCTGGTCGCACTGGTGGTCCCGGAAGCCCAGGCGGCCGGCGGGGTCCTTGGCCAGGAGCCCCTCGCAGGTGGCCCGGCAGGCGGGGCTGAACTTGTCCGAGTATTTCACCGGGTCGTGCAGGATGCGCCGGGTCACCTCCTTGTTCTCCACCTGCGCGGGGGGGCGGGGGGGCCGGTGGGTGGGTGGGGCCCCCGCTTCCCCGAGGGCCCCCCTCCCGCGCTACGCCGGCCTGGCTGGTGTCACCCCTCTTGTATGGGGGGAGGCCTGAGGATCCCAGACCCCCTTCCGACCCCCCTCTGCTCCCCCCCAGCCCCCCGATCAGAGCCCCCCTCTCCTCCCAGCCTCCTCCCCTTCTGACCCCCCAGCCCCCAGACCAGAGGCCCCTCCCCCTTCCAACCCCCTCTCCAGCCCCCAGATCAGAGCCCCCCTCTCCTCCCAGCCTCCTCCTCTCCTGACCCCCCTCTCCAACCCCCCAGCCCCCAGACCAGAGCCCCCTCCCCCTTCCAACCCCCCTCCTCCTCCCTCCAGCCCCCCGATCAGAGCCCCCCTCTCCTCCCAGCCTCCTCCCCTCCTGACCCCCCTCTCCGACCCCCCAGCCCCCAGACCAGAGCCCCCTCCCCCTCAACCCCCCTCCCTCCAGCCCCCGATCAGAGCCCCCCTCTACTCCCAGCCCCCTCCCCTTCCAATCCCCTCTCCTCCCCCTCCACTCCCAGCCCCCTCCCCTTACAACCCCCCTCTCCTCCTCCCTCCAGCCCCCAGATCAGAGCCCCCTCTCCTCCCAACCTCCTCCCCTTCTGACCCCCCTCTCTGACCCCCCAGCCCCCAGACCAGAGCCCCCTCCCCCTTCCAACCCTCTCTCCTCCCCCTCCAGCCCCCAGATCAGAGCCCCTCTACTCCCATCCCCCTCCCCTTCCAATCCCCTCCTCCCCCTCCAGCCCCCCAATCAGAGGCCCTTCACTCCCAGCCCCCTCCCCTTACGACCCCCTTCTCCTCCCCCCTCCAACCTCCCCAAGCAGAGCCCCCCACTCCCAGCCCCCTCCCCTTCCAACCTCCCTCTCCTCTCCCCTCCAGCCCCCCAGATCAGAGCCCCCTCCCCCTTCCAATCCCCCTGTCCTCCCCCCTTCAGCCCCCCATCACAGCCCCCCTACTCCCAGCCCCCTCCCCTTCCAATCCCCCTCTCCTCCCCCATCCAGCCCCCCTGATCAGAGCCCCCCTGCTCCCAGCCCCCTCCTCCTTCCAACACCCCTCTCCTCCCCCTCCAGCCCCCCATCAGAGCCCCCCTACTCCCAGCCCCCTCCTCCTTCCAACCCCCCTCTCCTGCCCACTCCACCACCCCCAATCAGAGCCCCCCCTCTCCTCCTGGAACCCCTCCCTCTTCCAGCCCCCCGATCTGAGCCCCCCAATGCAGCCCCCCTTTTCTCCTGGCCCCACTCCCCTTCTAGCCCCCAATCCTCCCTCCCCCACCCCCATGGGTTGGGGGACCCCTTGGTGCTGGGTTGGGGGAGGGCTGAGAGGGATGGGTCAGGAATACCCCTTGGGCCTTCTCTGGAGGGATGATTTGGGGGCTGGGACCGTATAGATCACTGTTGCAACCAAGGTCCCGTAGCGGGACCAAATCGTGTATAACGGGGGGTCAGATGAGGTGTCTCAGACGAGGCCAGGGCTGGCTGGCTGGCATTAAGCTGTCCGGACGTGGGTATCATTTTTGTCTTTGGAGTCGTGACTCCCGGCTCTGGGCCGTCCGCGCTTCCGACCTGTGCTCCGCTTCTGGGGGACGCCCCCGACAAGCTGGGGCCGGCCCTGCCCAGCCCCACGGAGGGCCGTGAGCGACACGACTGACCCACTGGGAGGGGGCCGACACGCCTGGCGACCCGGCAAGGCGCGCAGGGACCTGCCTGCGGACCGAACGCTGAGGGTTTTCCAGGCCGCGGGCTGGGCAGCTTGTCCTTGGGACGAAGAAAGAAAGACCCCACGGCAAGAGCGTATGAAAACCGGCTGCAGCTCCTCCATCCCATCTTCAATCCTCCTGCCTCTGGAGGGACTTGGCTACAAATCGGAGCTCCGAGCCAAGGCCTGAAAGCCCCATCCCAGCTGGGGATGTTCTCCAGAGCCGGGATTTGAACCTGCAGCTTCTTCCCTCCCTGCTACAAGCCGGAACCAAGAACTCGGCCATTGCTCTATGGAACTGATTCCATGTAACCAGCTCTAGCTCTCATCTCTCTCTTTTCCTTTTGCGAATAAACCTTTGGAAGAGAGGTAGATACGCCGGAGGGCAGGGATAGGACACAGAGGGCCCTAGACAAATTGGAGGATTGGGCCAAAAGAAACTGATGAGGTTCAACAAGGACAAGTGCAGAGTCCTGCCCTTGGGACAGGAGAATCCCAGGGTCGGCTACAGACTAGGGACCGAATGGCTCGGCAGCAGTTCTGCGGAAAAGGACCTAGGGGTGACAGTGGACGAGAAGCTGGATATGAGTCAGCAGTGTGCCCTTGTTGCCAAGAAGGCCAATGGCATTTTGGGATGTATAAGTAGGGGCATAGCGAGCAGATCGAGGGATGTGATCGTTCCCCTCTATTCGACACTGGTGAGGCCTCATCTGGAGTACTGTGTCCAGTTTTGGGCCCCACACGACAAGAAGGATGTGGAAAAATTGGAGAGAGTCCAGCGAAGGGCAACAAAAATGATTAGGGGACTGGAACACATGACTTACGAGGAGAGGCTGAGGGAACGGGG
The DNA here is from genome assembly GCF_965152275.1 of Natator depressus. Lineage (NCBI taxonomy): Eukaryota > Metazoa > Chordata > Testudines > Cheloniidae > Natator > Natator depressus. The sequence goes on along the minus strand of NC_134261.1, from coordinate 2,071,294 downwards.
GATGTTTAGTCTGCGGAAGAGAAGAGTGAGGGGGGATTTGATAGGAGCCTCCAACTACCTGAAGGGGGGTCCCAAAGAGGATGGAGCTCGGCTGGTCTCAGCGGTGGCAGATGACAGAGCAAGGAGCAATGGTCTCACACTGCAGCGGGGGAGGTCTAGGTTGGCTATTAGGAAACACTATTTCACTAGAAGGGGGGTGAAGCACTGGAATGGGTTCCCCAGGGAGGTGGTGGAATCTCCTTCTGTGACGAAGTGGGACTGTTCTTAATGTTTCCTCTGAATAGTGTGGGGGTGCCTCAGTTTCCCCTAGGCAGTTCTTAAGTATCTAGGGGGTGGGGTAAGGGTGTATGATCATTGCAGAGCCCTAGAGGGCAGGGGTGTGCAGGGGTCTGGACACAGAGAATGGCCGACGCCCTGTTTCCTGGCCACTGATGGTCTGGGCCCTTCCCCCCTGCCAGGTGAGAGCTAAAGGGTTGGAGAACAAAGGGGTCCGGTGACCTCCTGGCCCGGGAAAGGGACAAAGCCCAGAGGAGGAGGGGCTGGAGGGAGTTTCAGTTTGGGCTGGCTGGGACATGGAGTGAAGGGCAGACGGGGTTGTCTGGCTCACTGCCCCCCAGAATGGACCCAGCTGAGGGGTCCTGTTCTCTGCACCTACAAGCTCTGTGTCAGACCATGTTTCCTGTCATCTAATAAACCTCTGTTTTCCTGGCTGGCTGAGAGTCACGGAGTTGGGGGGCAGGACCCTCTGGCTTCCCCAGGACCCCCCCTGAGCGGACTCGCTGTGGGAAGCGCACGGAGGGGCAGAGGAGGCTGAATGCTCCGAGGTCAGGCCCAGGAAGGTGGAAGCCGTGTGAGCTGGGTGTCCTGCAGACAGGCTGCTCACAGAAAGGCAACTGCCCCCGAGTCCTGCCTGGCTTCGTCGGGAGCAGGTCCAGAGCATCGCCCAGGGACTCCGTGACACCTTCCTTAGAGGTTTTCAAGGCCCGGCTTGACCCCTGGCTGGGATGATTTAGTTGGGGTTGGTCCTGCTTTGAGCAGGGGGGTTGGACTAGACACCTCCTGAGGTCTCCTCCGACCCGGATCTTCTCGGAGTCGAAGCATCAGAGGGGGCAGCCGCGGGCGGCGTTTCGATGGGGACCCAACGCCGCGGCCGCCGGGGTCTGTGGATGTGGCAAAGGGCCCTGTGCCGGCGAACAGACTCACCAGCCTCCTGGCTCATGAGCTTCCGTGGGCGAACACCCACTTCATCAGATGCACGAAGTGGACGTTCCCAGAGGCGGGTCTCGGCAGGCGAGCGGGACTCGGGCGAGGGCTAACGAGCTGCGTTTGACCGGGGAGATGGTCGAGGCGTGAACACCGAGGGAGGAGAAACGGCTTTCGGAGCTGGCCAGCCGGCCCACAGTCTCCGTTTAATCCTGAGCCGACGGACTGAGGCCGAGCAGGGGCCCTTCGAAGTCCGGTCCCGCCGCTGTGATTTGCCGCAGGGTGGCTACCTTTCCCTCCGCTCTTGTGTGTCCGGGGGGGAGGCTAGTTTTTTTAGCGTCAAAAGGGTTGGCCACAGCGTGATTTGGGGGTAAGATCTGATCCGTCTCTTGACCTGGGTCCGGGGCTTGGTCCTTTGGGATCGAGGGAACCTTTTGTTCTTTTACCGGGATCTTGCTTTTCAGAACCAGTCGTCCCCATAACGAGTGGCCCTGGTGGGGATACGGGGAAACCGGGGGGCCGAAGGGAATTGCTTGTGTGCCTTGTGGTTAGCCCGGGGTGGGGGTAAAACCTCCCTGTTGGGCGGGTTTGCTCTGCCTTGGGGTGCCCAGAGACCCCGGCCTGGGGCTGTAACTGCCCTGTTTGAAGCAATTTGTCCTGGGTTGGCACTCGCAGTTGGGTCCCGCCAGAACCAGCCTCGTTCCCCCCCCCCTCGGCCATGGCTCAGGGAGGGGCCTGGGGTCCCCATGGCAGGGGCGGGGGGGTGTCCCCATTTACCTTCTCCCCCCGGCAGCGAAAGGGGCCCTTGGCTTCGATCATCTCGTAGAGCGTCACCCCCAGGGTGAAGTAATCCACGCTCCAGTCGTATTCCTCGTTCCTCAGCAGCTCCGGGGCCATGAACCCTGGGGGGGACAGAGCAAGGGGGTGAGGGGCCCCGGCATGGAGGGGTGGGGGATGGGAAAGGAGGAGAGGGGGCTGGGTTGGGGGGATGGGGGCTGGGAGGTGAGGGGGGGTACTGGGATGGGGGACCCCAGCAAGGGGGCTGGAGGGGGGCTGGAGATGGGGGGCAGGGCTGGAGGGGTGGGGGATGGGAAGGGAGGAGAGGGGGCTGGGTTGGGGGGATGGGGGCCGAGGGGGGATCTGGGATGGGGAACCCCAGCGAGAGGGCCGGGGGGGGGGTTGGAGATGGGGGGCAGGGCTGGAGGGGTGGGGGATGGGAAGGGAGAAGAGGGGGCAGGGTTGGGGGGCTGGGAGGTGAGGAGGGATCAGGGAAGGGGGACCCCAGCAAGGGGGCTGGAGGGGGGCTGGAGGACAGGACAGGGCTGAAGGGGTCGGGGATGGGAAGGGAGGAGAGGGGGCTGGGTTGGGGGGATGGGGGCCAGGAGGCGGGGGGTTCTGGGATGGGGACCCCAGTGAGGGGGCCGGGGGGTGGGACAGAGCTGGAGGGATGGGAAGGGAAGAGAGGGGGCTGGATTGGGGGGCTGAGAGGCAAGGGGGGTTCTGGGATGGAGGACCCCAGTGAGGGGGCCGGGGGGTGGGACAGGGCTGGAGGGATGGGGGATGGGAAGGGAGGAGAGGGGGCTGGGTTGGGGGGCTGAGAGGCAAGGGGTTCTGGGATGGAGGACCCCAGTGAGGGGGTCGGGGGGTGGGACAGGGCTGGAGGGATGGGGGATGGGAAGAGAGGAGAGGGGGCTGGGTTGCGGGACTGAGGCCTGGGAGGCAAAAGTGGATCTGGGATGGGGGACCCCAGCGAGGGGTCTGGGGGAGGTCTGGATATGGGGGGCAGGGCTGGAGGGGTGGGGGATGGGAAAGAAAGAGAGGGGACTGGGTTGCGGGGGCTGGGGGCCGGAAGGCAAGGGGGAATCTGGGATGGGGGACCCCAGCGAGGGGGTCTGGATATGGCGGGGTCTGGGGGGGGTCTGGATATGGCGGGCAGGGGTGGGGGATGGGATAGGGGCTGGGATGGGGAGGATGGGGGTGAGCTGGAGATGGGAGGATGGGAAGGGAGGAAAGGGGGCTGGGTTAGGGGGAAGGGGGCTGGGAGGCGAGGGGGGATCTGGAGTGGGGGATGGGAGGGGGCTGGAGGCTGGGGCCAGGGCTGGAGGGGTAGGGGATGGGAGGAGAGGGGGCTAGGATGGGGGCTGGGCTGGAGGTGGTGAGAAGTGGGGGGGCAGGGCTGGAAGGGTGGGGGATGGGAAGGGAGGAGAGGGGGCTGGGATGGGGGCTGGGGGACGAGGGGGAATCTGGGATGGGGGACCCTGGAGAGGGGGACCAGAGGGAGCCCCCCAAGGTGATGGGGGCAGAGGGACCCATGAGGGGTGCCCCCCCTTTGGGGAGCCACGCCCCCCCCGTGCTCACCTGGGGTCCCCGCATACCCCTTGGTCTTGTCCTTTCCCTCCAGCAGCTCCACCGCCAGCCCCAGGTCCGACAGCCGGACGTGCCCTGGGGAGAGGGGAACCAGCGTGAGTCGGGCTTGGACAGGCCCCCGCCCCCCTCCCCCAAGAGACCCTCCCCCACACGGACCCCCTCGGTGAGCCTGGTCCCAGCCCTTCACCTCCGCCTTTCCCCTCACTGACCCCCCCCACCCAGCGCCCCCCCCGCCACTGCCCCCTGGCCTGTAGCCCCTCCCGGCAGGCTGCCTCCTGGACCCCCGCCCCCCCCCGGCCGCGCCCCTCACCCGCGTCATCCAGCAGCACGTTCTCCGGCTTGAGGTCCCGGTAGATGATGCAGTTTTGGTGCAGATGCTCCAGGCCACAGATGATCTGGGCTGTGTAGAAAACCGCCCCGGGGCTCCGGGAACCCCGGGTTCTTCTCGTCCACGTTGTAGATGTGGTACCTGGGGGAGTTGGGGGGTCCGGGGGGGGGGAGGTGACAGAGGAAATGTGGTGTGCGGGGATGGCGGAAGGAGCGACGACACAGGGGTGTGGATCCCAGGGATGGGGGGGGGCGTGTAACCCGGGCAGGGGACCCTGCGCCCCGAGAGTCAGAGTCCGCACCTCCCAGGGGGCCCAGAGATGCGGGGCCTGGGGCCAGGGGCTGTAACGGGGGCGTGGTACCCGGGCACGGGGTGGGAGACGGGGGGCATGGGGCTTCTGCAGCTGTTTTTTGTTCGAAGGACCAAAAGCCCCCGCCCCAAGCAACAACAAATATTTTGAAGACGGTGGCTCATGGGAGCGGTAGTTTAGATGCCTCTTATCCCCTCTTCTTCTATGGCCGAGGCGCCACTGTTGGACTACGTCTCCCATGATGCATCACAGCCAGGGCCGGGGAGTAGCAGTGCATCATGGGAGATGTAGTCTGGCTGGGGGACCTGGCGCATAGAGAACAGGGACATAATGTGATTGACCCACAACTCCCTTGATGCACCACATGCTCCCCTCACAGCGAGGGGAAGCAGTGCACCATGGGAACACCTGGCCATGGTGCATCATGGGAGATGTAGTCCTGCTAGGGCTCATCGAGAAGAAGGGGGACATGATGGGTGTGTGTGGGGATAGACCGATGGATGGAGAGGTGTGGGGGGGAAACCCAGGAGGGGATTTTCTATGTTACAGCCCCCACGCAGGGTGGGGCACAGAGGGGCCGCCCCCCATGCCCCGCCCCCTCACCTGAGGTCTCCGCCGTTCATGAGGGTCATGACCAGACACAGGTCCAGCTTGGTCTGGAAGGCGTAGGCCAGCGTGACGATGAACCGGCTGTGTACCTTGGCCAGGATCCGCTTCTCCACAATGGCCCCCTGGCGGGGAGCGGAGCGGGGCGGGTCAGCTCACCCCTGCGGAGCAGGGAGTCGCCCCCTGGACACCAGCGGCGCAGGGCACAGGACACACCCGGGACGAGAGGGGCTGGTCCCTCGCAAAGCCCCGTAGAGGGGTGTGGGCAGGGTACGGAGGGAGGGGGCAAGGGTGTGTGAGGAGAGGGAGGGGTGTGTGTATGGGGAGGGATGGGGGGTGGATGGAGGGGTGTGGGGGGAATGAAGGGAGGGATGGAGGGGTGGATGGAGGGAGTGTGGGGGGATGGGGAGATGGAGAAAGTGTGGGGGGTGGATGGAGGGGTGGATGGAGGGGTGTGGGGAATGGATGGAAGGATGGAGGGAGTGTGTAGAGATGGAGGGAGGGAATGTGGGGATGGAGGGAGGGATGGAGGGGTGTGGGGGAGGGAGGGATGGAGGGGTGGATGGAGGGAGTATGGGGGTGGATGGAGGGGTGTTTAGGGATGGAGGGAGCGATGGAGTGGTGTGGGGGATAGGAGAGAGGGAGGGAGTATGGAGGGATGGAGGAGGGTTGGATGGAGGGGTGTGGAGGGATGGGGGGATGGAGGGAGTGTGGGGGGTGAATGGAGGGATGGAGGAAGTGTGGAAGGATGGAGGGAGGGACGGAGGGGTGTGGGGGGATAGATGGAGGGGTGGATGGAGGGGTGTGTAGAGATGGAGGGAGGGATGGAGGGGTGTGGGGGGTTGGAGAGAGGGAGGGAGTATGGAGGGATGGAGGAGGGTTGGATGGAGGGGTGTGGAGGGATGGGGGGATGGAGTGAGTGTGGGGGGTGAATGGAGGGATGGAGGAAGTGTGGAAGGATGGAGGGAGGGACGGAGGAGTGTGGGGGGATAGATGGAGGGGTGTGTAGAGATGGAGGGAGGGATGGAGGGGTGTGGGGGGATGAAGGGAGGGATTGAAGGGTGGAGGGAGTGTGTGGGGATGGAGGGAGGGATGGAGGCGTGTGTGGGGCGGATGGATGGAGGGGTGGATGGATGAAGTGGGGGGTGGATGGAGGGGTGTGTAGGGATGGAGGGGTGTGGGGGTGGATGGAAGGGTTTGGGGGGATGGATGGAGGGAGGGGTGGATGGAGGGAGTGTGTGGGGAGGGAGGGAGTGATGGAGGGGTGTGTAGGGATGGATGGAGGGGTGGATGGAGGAAGTGGGGGGTGGATGGAGGGGTGTGGGGGGTGGAGGGATGGAGGGGTGGATGGAGGGAGTGTGGAGGGATGGAGGGGCGTGGGGGGTGGATGGAAGGGTTTGGGGGGATGGAGGGAGGGAGGGGTGGATGGAGGGAGTGTGTGGGGAGGGAGGGAGGGATGGAGGGGTGTGTGGGTTGGAGGGGTGGAGGGGTGGATGGATGGAGGGAGGGCTGGAGGGAGGGGTGTAGGATGGAAGGAGAGATGCAGAGGTCCGGGGGGATGGAGGGACGGAGGGCTGTGGGGGGCATGGCTGGGGACGGCTGGAGGAGGATGGATGGAGGAGGCCTGATTCCCCCCCATGCCGGCGCTGACGGTGACCCTGCCTGATGCCTGGCCCACGAGCCCCGACTCCCCCCGAGCCTCCTTCCAGGGAATCGCTGTGACGAAGCAGGACTGTTCTTAATGTTTCCTCTGAATAGTGTGGGGGTGCCTCAGTTTCCCCTAGGCCGTTCTTAAGTATCTAGGTGGGGGATGAGGGAGTATGATCCTTGCCGAGCCCCAGAGGGCAGGGGTGTGCAGGGGTCTGGACACAGAGAATGGCCGACACCCTGTTTCCTGGCCACTGATGGCCTGGGCCCTTCCCCCCTGCAAGGTGAGAGCTGAAGGGTTGGAGAACAAAGGGGTCCGGTGACCTCCTGGCCCCAGAAAGGGACAAAGCCCAGAGGAGGAGGGGCTGGGGGGAGTTTCAGTTTGGGGCTGGCTGGGACATGGAGTGAAGGGCAGACGGGGTTGTCTGGCTCACGGCCCCCCAAAATGGACCCGGCTGAGGGGTCCTGTTCTCTGCACCTACAAGCTCTGTGTCAGACCATGTCCCTGTCGTCTAATAAACCTTCTGTGTTACTGGCTGGCTGAGAGTCCTGCCTGACTGCGGAGTGGGGGGGCAGGACCCTCTGGCCCCCCCAGGACCCCGCCTGGGCGGACTCGCTGTGGGAAGCACACGGAGGGGCAGGGGGGCTGGAGGCTCCGGGGTCAGACCCAGGAAGGTGAAGCCGGGGGAGCTGTGTGTCCTGCAGACAGGCTGCCCCCCGAGAGGAGACTCCCCCCGAGTCCTGCCCGGCTTCGTGGGGAGCAGGTCAGAGCAGCGAACGGGGACGCCGGGACAGTCGCGCCCTGACCAGCGGCGTTAATTTGCGTGGACAGAAATAACTCGGGGTGGGGGGGAGGTTATCCCGGGGAACGGGGGCGAAGGTTAGGCTCTGTGTGAGTGTGTGTGTGTGTGTGGGGCGGGGGATGAGTCTAATTCCAGGGCTTCCACTGGCCGGCTAAGCGGGGATCTCACACACACACACACACACACACACACACTCACCAAACCACTGAAATCGTCAGGCTCTGAAAGCAGCATGGGGCCGGGTGATGCACAAACACACAGGGAGAGACAGTCCTGGCCCCCAGCCCCCCTCCTCTAACCCACCAGCCCCCACTCCCCTCCCGGAGCTGGGGAGAGAACCCAGGAGTCCTGGCTCCCAGACCCCCTGCTCTAACCCACCAGCCCCCACGCCCCTCCCGGAGCCGGGGAGAGAACCCAGGCATCCTGGCTCCCAGCTCCCCCTGCTCTAACCCACCAGGCCCCACGCCCCTCCCGGAGCTGGGGAGAGAACCCAGGAGTCCTGGCTCCCAGCTCCCCCTGCTCTAACCCACCAGCCCCCACGCCCCTCCCGGAGCCGGAGAGAGAACCCAGGCGTCCTGGCTCCCAGCCCCCCGGCTCTAACCCAGCAGCCCCCACGCCCCTCCCGGAGCCGGGGAGAGAACCCAGGCGTCCTGGCTCCCAGCCCCCCGCCCCGCCCCCCCCGGCCCCGCTCTCGCCTCGTATCCGTTGCGCTTCTTGAGCCGCTTCTTGTTGAGCTTCTTGTTGGCGTACATCTTGCCGGTGGCCCTCATCTGGCAGGCGCAGACCTCCCCGAAGCCGCCTTTGCCCAGCACCCGGAAGTCCAGGAACCACTCCTCGGTCACGCTCTGCCCCTCCAGCCATTTGAACTGCAGGAAGCGGGAGAAGAACAAGCTGCCCGCGTACCTGGCCAGGGCCTGCTCCTCCAGGTGCGTGAGGAGCTGCCCCTCGGCCTCCTTGAAGAGGTCCGCCCGCCCGTGCCTGGCGTCCTCCTTGACCCGCATGATGGCCTTCTCCTCCAGGAAGGGGCAGAAGCTCTTGGAGGCCGAGTCGAAGAACTGGTTGACGGTCTTCTGGGCCTTCTGGGGCCTCTCGCCCTCCTCGGCCGCGGTGTACTCCTCCATGCTCCTCCAGAGCCCGCCGGCCGCCGCGAAGGCCTCCTGCTCCTCCAGGAACTGCTGGAAGAGCCGCTTGCCGATGGGCTGCCGGAGGCAGAGGCTCTGGAAGTCCAGGTCCAGCTGGGTCCTCAGGTGCTCGCACTGGGAGATGTGGGGCAGCTTGAGCTTGGCCCGCATCTTCTTGTCCCGCACGGTTGAAGGGGCGCTGGCGTCCATGCTGCCCCGGGCCGAGACGTAGGCCGAGTTGGCCACCACCGTCTCCAGGCCCCCGATGTCCATGGCGGGGGCGGGTCACCTGGGTGGGGAAGGGGAGCACAGGGAGAAGTAGGCGAGGAAGCTGGGAGCGTGAGGCGGGGGCGGGGGGTGGGGGGGCAAAGCCCCACCTCTGGGCACATCTGGAGGCCTGGACTCAGCAGGTCCCTGAGAGACCTGGGCAAGCCTCCCGAGACGGGCACATCTGGACCCGGAGCCACTCCCGCCGCTGACACATCTGGGCAGCCCCGCCCCGCAGATGGCCGCAGGTCCCGTCCCCCCCCCCCCGTCCCCCCCCCAACATCTGGCGAGGTGGCCTCCGCGGGGCCCCGCCGCCCCGCACCTCTGGACACCCCTCCTCCAACCCTGCCCCACATCTGGACAGCCTGCTCCATCTCTACTCCCATATCCGGAGAGTGCCCCCCCCCTCCTCCCCAGGCCTCATTTGGGCCCAAGTGGGTCTGGCATGGTCAGCCAGACCTCTTCCCCCCACAAGCCCCACTCCCGTGGGGACAGCAATCCCAGCTGCGCACGGGGGCTCCCTTTGCACTAGGGACTCTATACCCTTGCACTAGGGCAGAGGTTCACGCCCCCCATCCCCCTTTGCACTAGGGCCATGGTGTTTTCACTCTCCCCCTCAGCCCGGTGAAGGAATTAGGTGGGGAGTGTGGGGGGTGGCATGGGAAAGCCGGTCAGCAGTTCATGACTGTGAGTTCACGACTGAGCACGTGGGTATGCTTTGTGTCTTCCAGATTGTGCAGGCAAAAGTGGCTGGGGGGCACGCTTGTGTTTGCACGCCTGTTTGCACGAGTGTCTGTGTTTCGGGAAAGCGTACGTGTGCACCTGGCCTGGCAGCGCACTTATTGCTAGATCAATACATTGCTTATGCTTGTGTGGGTGAGCGTGGGGCACGCGCGTGTTTTCTGGGGCTGTGCGTGTGCTCACACGCGCCCGGGTTGGCACGGCTGGTCTTTCCATCGGCTTGTCCGTATGTGTCGTTTGCACGGGAGATGGTGTGTGTCCTGGCTCCCAGCCCCCCTGCTCTCATCCACCAGACCCCACTCCCCTCCCGGAGCCGGGGAGAGAACCCAGGAGTCCTGGCTCCCAGCCCCCCTGCTCTAACCCCCAGCCCCCACTCCTCTCCCGGAGCCGGGGAGAGAACCCAGGAGTCCTGGCTCCCAGCTACCCCTGCTCTAACCCACCAGCCCCCACACACCTCCCGGAGCTGGGGAGAGAACCCAGGAGTCCTGGCTCCCAGCCCCACCTGCTCTAACCCACCAGCCCCCACTCCCGTCCCAGAGCCGGGGAGAGAACCCAGTAGTCCTGGCTCCCAGCTCCCCCGCTCGAACCCACCAGCCCCCACTCCCGTCCCAGAGCCGGGGAGAGAACCCAGGCGTCCTGGCTCCCAGCCCCCCCGCTCTAACCCACCAGCCCCCATGGGTCTTTCCCCATGGGTCCACAGGTCTGTGGGCCCACGCACGTGCGCCTGCCTGTGTCTGCACACTCGCGTGTCTCTGTGCACGCCTGCCGTGCGTGAGCGTGGGTCCGGCTGTGCCGGCTGCAGGAGTGGGCTTGGCTTGAGGGTGTGTACCCCTGTGCGGACACACTCGGGGGCAGCTCCCAGAATTCCCTGCGGCCTGGCCAGCCCCCCCCCCGGCCCTCCCGGCTCTGGGTGTCACCCAGGGACCTGGCCAATCTCATGGGGGGGGGAGAATCCAAAGCTCTCTTAATCTGTGCGGCGTGTAAGCCGATTTCACGGCCACAAGTGCGACTTGCACTAGCGGCCCCCCCCTCCCCACGGCCCGGAGGGGTCCCATCAGCGGGGGCCCGGAGCAGCCCTGTGTCCCCCCACCCCCACCCCCGCGCCCCACAATCTGGAGATAACGTTATGGGGTATCTCTGGGCAACCGCTCCCAGAGTCCTTTGCCCCACAGCCTCCTCACCCCCCCCCAGAGCAACCTGCCCCATGCCCACCCCCTCACAGCCACCTCCCCTCCTGCGCCTGCCCCACAGCCTGCCCCTCCCCCCACAGAGACCTGCCCCACCCTGTTGACTCCTCACCTCCCTTCCCCCACCTCTCACCCCACGTCCACCCCTCCCGCTTCTACCCCACAACACAGCCACCCCCACACCTGCTTCCCCCCACACCAACCCCTCCCCCAAATATCCCCAACCCCTCCTCCTCCCCCCCAGACATCGACCCCTCCCCACTCCCTCTCAGCCACATCTCCCTTCCCCCACCCAACACCCCCAACACCCTCGTTCCCCCATAGCCACTTCCCCTCCCCCCACTGCCCCTCTACCAGACACCCCCAGATCCTCATCCCATCTTTACTCCCCCCCCACACACACTCCCTATGGCCCCCTTCTACCCCCTGGTTCCCCCCCACATTGTCCAATTCACCCCTTCATCCCCCCTCCCCCACCTTTCCAGCCACCCCCTCCCTTCCCCCCAGATGACCCTCCTCCTCTGACCCTCTCTTAAAGGAGCACCCCAATGTGTCGTGGCAGGGGGAGACGGTGACGCACACACCCTGGCTCACCCCCCCACCCCATGGTCCCCCCTCCCCACGGGACTTACGGAGCAGGATCAGCTCAAGAGGGAGGGGGCTCCGTCCGGGGCGGGGTTCTGGCTGCCCCCAGGGGTTCACTCCACGCTGGCCGGCCGGGCCTGAGTGCTGGGCACCTCGGGCATCTCTTCCCTCTCCAGGAATTAGCTCAGGGGCCAAGCAATCCGCCCCGGACTACATTAGCCCCCCAGATTAGCTCCTGCGGGCCCGGGGGGCCTGTCAAAGGCCATTAGCTAAATCTCTTCTGGCCAGCTTTGGGGAATCAAAGGGCATTGGCCAGCCCTGCAGAGGGGTGGTAAGTGAGGGAGAGAACCCAGGAGTCCTGGCTTCCGGCTCCCTGCTACTCTAATCCACCAGCCCACACTCCCCTCACGGAACTGAGGAGAGAACCCAGGAGTCCTGGCTCCCAGCCCCCTGCTCTAACACGAAAGACCCCACTCCCCTCCCGGAGCCGGGGAGAGAACCCAGAAGTCCTGGCTCCCAGCCCCCCCTGCTCTAATCCACCAGTCCCCATTCCCCATCCAGAGCCGGGGAGAGAACCCAGGAGTCCTGGCTCCCAGCCCCCTTTCTAACCATTTGACCCTGCTCCCTTTGCCCATGAGTGTCCGGGAAGGGGGCAGAGCCGGCCGCGGGCATGACAGGAGAGGGAAGATTTGGGGGTCCCCCCTTTCCTCTGACCCGTGGGGGGGAGGTGTCACCCCGTCCCCCAACCCCTCACCCCTGTCAGTCCCTGGTCCCCTCCCTGCAGCCGGGACTGGGCGCGATTCCGCCCTCCGCCGCTAGGGGGCGCTTGATCCCTACCCGCCGCACAATGCACCTGCCAAGCCAAGGCGGCCCCCGCTGATGGGGAGGGGGGCTCGGGCCTCGGGGGCGGGGGGGCGCAGCTGGCCCCGGGGCTGCCGGGACTGGGCCGGTTCCAAGAGCAAACAACCAGCGCTAAGAAAAGCAGCTGGTTACCTGGGAGCCGGAGGGCACGTCACAGCCTCCCCCCGCCCCCCGGCTGTCCCCATGGAACCCAGGAGTCCTGGCTCCCACACCAGCCCCCACTTCCCTCCCAGAGCCGGGGAGAGAACCCAGGAGTCCTGGCTCCCAGCCCCCCCTGCTCTAACCACCAGCCCCCACTCCCCTCCCAGAGCAGGGGAGAGAACCCAGGAGTCCTGGCTCCCAGCCCCCCCTGCTCTAACCCACCAGCCCCCGCTCCCCTCCCAGAGCTTTGTGGAAAAACCATCACCTAGACTCTCAGGGCCTGAACTGGTATCTGTAGGCAACACAGCGTCCCCAGGGGAGTGACTCCAGATTGACACCTGGGTGAGTGTGGGGGAACCGGCCCCATTGGAGTGACTGCGGAGCGACTCCCGCTTGGCACCGGGGTTAGTGCGGGGGAACCGGCCCCAGTGAAGTGATTCCCGATTGGCATAATGGGGTTAGCGAGGGGGAACCGGCCGCAGTGGAGTGATTCCGGAGCGACTCCCGCTTGGCACCGGGGTCAATGGGGGGAACCGGCACCAGTGGAGTGACTCCCGCTTGGCACTGGGGCTATTGAGGGGGAACCGGCCCCAGTGGAGTGACTCCGGAGTGACTCCTGATTGGCATAGGGGTTAGCGAGGGGGAACCGGCCCCAGTGGAGTGACTCCGGAGCGACTCCCGCTTGGCACCGGGGTCAATGGGGGGAACCGGCACCAGTGGAGTGACTCCCGCTTGGCACTGGGGCTAGTGAGGGGGAACCGGCCCCAATGGTGTGACTCCGGAGTGACTCCTAATTGGCGTAGGGGTTAGCGAGGGGGAACCGGCCCCAGTCGAGTGACTCCCGCTTGGCACTGGGGCTAGTGAGAGGGAACTGGCCCCAGTGGAGTGACTCCCGCTTGGCACTGGGGCTAGTGAGAGGGAACTGGCCCCAGTGGAGTGACTCCCGCTTGGCACTGGGGCTAGCGAGGGGGAACCGGCCCCAGTGGTGTGACTCCAGAGTGACTCCTGATTGGCATAGGGGTTGGCGAGGGGGAGCCGGCCCCAGTGCAGGGACTCTGGAGTGACTCCCGCTTCGCACTGGGGTTAGCGAGGGGGAACCGGCCCCAGTGGAGTGACTCCGGAGTGACTCCTGATTGGCATAGGGGTTAGCGAGGGGGAACTGGTCCCAGTGGAAAGAAAAGGAGGACTAGTGGCACCTTAGAGACTAACCAATTTATTTGAGCATGAGCTTTCGTGAGCTACAGCTCACTTCAACACTTCATCACGAAAGCTCATGCTCAAATACATTGGTTAGTCTCTAAGGTGCCACAAGTCCTCCTTTTCTTTTTGCGAATACAGACTAACACGGCTGCTACTCTGAAAACTGGTCCCAGTGGAGTGACTCCTGGTTTACACCAGAGAGTATCAGCTCCGGTCCCAGGCTGGGGCACGCTCTGTTTGTCTTTCCCAGCCCTGTGGGACTGCCCTTCAGCCCCAGGCCTCGGGGCCAGACCTCCCGCAATCCGGATCTGGTGCGAGGAATCCAGAGCGGGCTGGGCCCGGGGGAGGCGGCTCCAGCCCCAGCCTGCCGGTGACCCGGGCGCAGGGCGGCAGGTGAGGTGCTGGGATCCAGCTGGTTTTATTCCTCTCGTCCGGCCTCTGCTCCCGGCGCCGTGGGTCCAACCAAGCCGGCCCCGTCCGGTGCGAGGCCCTCCCCCTGCAGACCCCACTCCCCTCCCAGAGCCGGGGAGAGAACCCAGGAGTCCTGGCTCCCAGGGCGCCCCCTCCCCCACGTGCTCTAACCACCTGACCCTACTCCACTGCCAGAGCTGGGAGAGAACCCAGGAGTCCTGGCTCCCAGCCCCCCCTGCTCTGACCCACCAGACCCCACTCCCTTCCCAGAGCTGGGGAGAGAACCCAGGAGTCCTGGCTCCCAGCACCCCCTGCTCTAACCACCAGCCCCCACTCCACTCCCACAGCTGGGGAGAGAACCCAGGAGTCCTGGCTCCCAGCCCCTCCTGCTCTGACCCACCAGACCCCACTCCCCTCCTCCCTGCCCCGGCTGACCCATGGCAGAGACAGACTGGACTTTACCCCACTTAATCCAGAGGCCGCTGGGCCCGTCCCTTGGACACACACCCAGGGTTGCGTCATTGGGCCGTTTATTGTGGCTTTGTTGTTCAGGGTTTTCTTGGTGTGTGTTTGTGTGTGAGGGGGTCCCCTGGGTCTATGGGAACCACCTGCCGGGCCCTGTGTGGGGTGCTGGCCTGTATGACCACAGCCCCCCACCATCGGGGTGTCCCCACTGCCTAACAGTGACCCCCAAATTCCTCCAGTATGCTGAATTTCTTCTGCCATATCCACACAAAAAGCCAGAAAGCCCCCCCCAAATTCATTCCGCTCTTCCCCCAAAGTCACCCAGACCCCCCCCGAACCCTCACCCAACCTATTCCTCTGAGCCTGCCCCCAAACTCACCCACAACCCTCCACCCACAGCCAACACTCTCAGTCCCCCAAGCCTTCCCCCGCGAACTCACCCAGCCCCCCAAACACTTCCCCCAATCTATCCCTCTGAACCTGCCCCCAAACTCACCCAGTGACCCCCCAAAACCTCCTCCAAACTCACCCCCAACTTTCCCCCACAGCCAACCCTCCTTTGTCTCCTGAGCCTTCCCCCCAAACTTGTCCCAACCCCCCCAGAACCATCCCCCCAATTCACCCCCAGTCCCCCAAACCTTTCCCCCCCAGGGACCCCTGAAAACCTGTTCCCAAAACTTGCTCCTTTCTCTCCCCCCGCAAACGTACCCCCCCAACCCATGGTCCATCCCCCCCAATCTTGCTCCCAGGCTGACCCTTCACCCCCTTAAAATTTAGCCCCACCAAGATGTTAAGTGAATTCCCCCCAGCCCCCCAACATCCCTCCCAACTCAGGCCAGCGCCTCTCCCCCAAAACTGCAGCGGAACCCCCCCAAAACTGCCCCCCAAACTCCCGCCAACCCTTCTGGCCTTTCCACCCAAACCCTGAGTCAACCCCAACCCCGCACTCCAAATCTTCAGCTGAAACCCCTCAAAATGTGACGCCCCCCCCAACAACACCACCGACCTTCCCGACCCTTCAGCCCCCAATCTGAATCTCGCCCCCTTTAACCTCCCAAAACCCAGAGCAAACCCCCAGGCCCTGGACCCCAAAACTTCAGCAGCATCCCCCAGCCCCCGGTCCCTTGTCAGCTGCGTGCCCGGCCCATGTACCGGGAATCTAGGCCAAACTTGTTTGTCCCGGAGGAATGCGACTGATCCAGGCGGGCCCGTCTTCCTCCATAAACCAGCTATTTCCAGCCGGCTGAATCACACCGGCGGGGAGGGGGGTGCGGTGTCGCTTGTGTGGGTCGGGGTTGTGGGGCCGGAGCCGGCCCTTCCCGGGGAGCCGGCCGCGGGGCGGGTACTCATGGAAAAGATGAGTCGCCTTCAGGCAGCCTCTCATTAGCCCAGTTTCGCAGGTGGGGAAACCGAGGCACGGGGAAACGGTGAGAGGTGGCCAAGGTTATGCAGCTGAGTCAGGGCGGAGCTGGGATTAGAAACCAGGAGTCCAGGCTCCCAGGCCTGCTGCTCTACCCACCAGACCCCACTCGCCTCCCAGAGCCGGGGGGAGAACCCAGGAGTCCTGGCTCCCAGCCCCCCCTGCTCTGACCCACCAGACCCCACCCCACTCCCCTCCCGGAGCCAGGGAGAGAGCCCAGGAGTTCTGGCTCCCAGCCCCCCTGCTCTACCGACTAGCCCCCACTCCCCTCCCATAGCCAGGGAGAGAACCCAGGAGTCCTGGTGCCCAACCCCCACCATTACATCACATAGCTCAGCGTAGGATGGGCTGACCCAGTTCCCCCCTGTCCCCAGGAGTGAACCCAAAGCCACCTACAGGGCAGGTGAGTTTCCTCCCCACACAACCGGGTCAAATGCCGAGTGGCTGATTCCCCGTGACTCAGACCAGCCGGCGCTCGTCCCGCCCCCCCTTGCTGGGTGCCGCAGCGGCTCATGAGGGACCACCATGGGGTTTAGAAGGCACCCTCTGGGCCCACTCCCTTCTTGGAGACAGGATAGAACCCAGGCGTCCTGGCTCCCAGCCCCCCCGCTCCCCTCCAACCACGAGCCCCGACAGCTGTGTTTTATCATGTAACCCAGATTCCTGGGTTCTGTCTCCTCCTCCCCCATATCATGGACATCTACCTTCTATCCCCTCCCTCCGGATGCCTGGGTCCTTTCCCTCCCCTGCACCCACACTTCCAGATCTGGGGCTCTGCACCCCGCTCTGGGTACTTTGCCTTTCTCCTTCACCTCCCCGGATGCCTGGGTTTGTCGCCCCCCTCCCCACCCCTCTCCTGGACACCGGGGTCCTATGCCCCCACCCCCTGCAGAGATGGGGGTGGCTGGGGAGGGATACACCCTGCGCAGTTTGGGTGCCTGGCAAACGGGCCTTCCTGACCCCTTCCCTGGTGGAGCAGGGTGCATGGGCATGAAAGCCATGGTGCTCCAATCCCCCTCGATCCCGTGCCGGGTTGGGGGGTTCCCAGTGGGAGCCAGGACTCCTGGGTTCTCTCCCCAGCTCTGGGAGGGGAGTGGGGGCTAGTGGTTAGAGTGGGGGGGCTGGGAGCCAGGACTCCTGGGTTCTCTCCCCAGCTCTGGGAGGGGAGTGGGGACTGGTGGGTCAGAGCAGGGGGGGCTGGGAGCCAGGACTCCCGGGTTCTCTCCCCAGCTCCGGGAGGGGAGTGGGGGCCATGGGGGGCTGTGGGGGGAAGGCCGGGGAGGAGGGAAGGGGACAGAGGAAGATGAGGGTGCATTTGCCCCATGACTACGCAACAGCAGGCTGGACCAGTTCAACCAGTTTGGTACCACGAAGTGGGGGGCTCAGCAGTTCCTGGATTCTTCAGCCGGGTTTGCCCCGACCTTCTCCCGTGGGGGGCCTAACACCCCATAGATTCCCCTCTGTACCAGCCCCCCACTTCCATACCACCTTAGCTCCCATCCATTTCCACACACAAAGGCTGGGAGCCAGGACTCCTGGGTTCTCTCCCCGGCTCTGGGAGGGGAGTGGGGACTGGTGGGTTAGAGCAGGGGGGGCTGGGGGCCAGGACTCCTGGGTTCTCTCCCGGCTCTGGGAGGGGAGTGGGGGCTGGTGGGTTAGAGCAGGGGGGGCTGGGAGCCAGGACTCCTGGGTTCTCTCCCTGGCTCTGGGAGGGGAGTGGGGGCTGGTGGGTTAGAGCAGGGTGGGGCTGGGAGCCAGGACTCCTGGGTTCTCTCCCTGGCTCTGGGAGGGGAGTGGGGGCTGGTGGGTTATAGCGGTGGGGCTGGGAGCCAGGACTCCTGGGTTCTCTCCCTGGCTCTGGGAGGGGAGTGGGGGCTGGTGGGTTAGAGCAGTGGGGCTGGGGGCCAGGACTCCTGGGTTCTCTCCCCAGCTCTGGGAGGAGAGTGGGGACTGGTGGGTTAGAGCAAGGGGGGCTGGGAGCCAGGACTCCTGGGTTCTCTCCATGGCTCTGGGAGGGCAGTGGGGGCTGGGGGTTAGAGCAGGGGGGGCTGGGAGCCAGGACTCCTGGGTTCTCTCCCTGGATCTGGGAGGGGAGTGGGGGTGTCAGAGTTAACTCCCTCCCTGACCTTAATGATAAACCTTTGCCCCAGTTTCACCTTTCCTCAGGCCACGCCTCCTAGCAGACAAGGCCACACCCCTTCCCTAGGCCTCGCCCAGACACCTTAAGGCCCCGCCCTCTGAGCAGAAGGAGCCCCATGTCCTCTGGCGGTTCCCCAACCCCCCCCCCAGCTCGCACGGGCGTCCGCACCCCGAATGGGAGATGGGGGGCGAGCGGTGGCTTCGTTCTGGGGGAGGGGGGACCCTGGCGCAGAGGTGGAGGGGTCGCTTGCGACGGTCCCGGCCACGCTATGGGGTCCCTGGTGAAATCTAAGGGGAGGCCCTGGATGGAGGCCAGGGGAGCCGTTCCGCTCCGTGGGTCGCGTCCTTCAGGGCTGAATGGGCCCCGTGTGTCCCGGCCCCCCGATCTTATCGGCCCGGCTCTGTCCGCACCTGCTCGTTAGCCGGCAGCTGGCCACGGGCCGGGCCTCAAGGACAGACCCGGGGTGAGCCCGGGGTCAGGGCTGGGGGGGCTCGGACCCCGCCGGGGGGTGCGGGGGGGGTCCTGGGCCCAGGGCCGGGGGGCGCTGGCACCACAAACTGTGCTGTTCGGCACGGCCAAATGGTTCATCCACGCAGCCCCACACGCAGCCCCCCCTCCACCCAGCCCCCCCATCCTCCCAGCCCCCCCCCATCCGCCTGTCCATCCACCCAGCCCCACACGCAGCCCCCCCATCCACCTGTCCATCCACCCAGCCCCACACACAGCCCCCCTCCACCCAGCCCCCCATCCTCCCAGCCCTCCCTCCATCTGCCTGTCCATCCACCCAGTCCCACACGCAGCCCCCCCATCTGCCGAGCTCCCCATCCTCCCAGCCCCCACTCCATTCAGCCCCCCCATCCGCCTGTCCATCCGCCCAGCCCCCCCTCTGCCCAGCCTCCCCTCCATCCGCCTGTCCATCCACCCAGCCCCACACGCAGCCCCCCCTCTGCCCAGCACCCCCTCCATCAGCCCGTCCATCCACCCAGCCCCACACGCAGCCCCCCATCCTCCGAGCCACCCTTCATCCATCCATCCACCCACCCAGCCCCACACCCAGCCCCCCTTCCTCCCAGCTCCCACTTCATCCATCCACAGTCCATCCACCCAGCCCCACATGCAGCCCCCCATCTGCCGAGCCCCCCTCCATCCGTCCGTCCATCCGCCCAGCGCCCCCTCTGCCCAGCCCCCTCTCCATCCACCCAGCCCCATACGCAGCCTCCCCTCCGCCCAGCCCCCACTCCACTCAGCCCCCCCATCCACCTGTCCATCCACCCAGCCCCACACACAGCGCCCCTCCGCCCAGCCCCCCATCCTCCCAGCCCCCACTCCACTCAGCCCCCCCTCCATCCGCCCGTCCATCCACCCAGCCCCACACGCAGCCCCCCATCCTCCCAGCCCCCCTTCATCCATCCATCCATCCACCCAGACCCAGACCCAGCCCCCCATCCTCCCAGCTCCCACTTCATCCATCCACAATCCATCCACCTCCACCCAGCCCCACATGCAGCCCCCCATCTGCCCAGCCCCCCTCCATGCACACACAATCCATCCACCCACCCCACACACAGCCCTGCATCCATCTGTCCATCCATCTGTGCCCAGATGCCGCCATCCATCCATCTGTCCCCCCACCCAAACCTCCATTCACCCAGCCCCATACGCAACCCTCCATCCATGTGTCCATCCATCCGCTCCCCCACGCAGCCCCGGGGCCAGCCCTAGACAGTTTCCTGGCCCTGCCCACACCCTTCCATACGTCCCGAATCTGTTCCCTGGAGTTGCTTCGGATTTCCAGTGGGCCTATTGCTGGCTGGTGGACGGTGGTGTGACTCCGGACGTGTGTGTGAGATGGGGGGTATTACACCCCCTGTTTCCTCCCCACCCCCCCCGGATTAGAGGAGCTGCCCCTGGCTCGCTGACGCCGCGGCGCTCGCTACAGGTAACGTGCACCTGGCCCTGGACATGGCCGCTCCAGGTGACACACCCCAGCTCAGCACGACGAGGTGACCCCAGAGCCAGGGCGGTGGGGTCACAGCAGCTTTGCAGCGCGGGATGGAGCGCGGGATGTAACGCTGGGTAGCTACCCACCCCGCCACCCCCCCATCTCCGGGCAGAGCCCTTCATCCATCCATCCGCCCACTGACCCATCCATCCATCCCTTCATCCACCCACCCACACATCCATCCATCCATCCGCCCACTGACCCATCCATCCATCCCTTTGTCCACCCACCCACCCACACATCCATCCATCCACCCACCCACCCACTGACCCATCCATCCATCCCTTCGTCCATCCACCCACCCACCCACCAATCCATCCACCCACCCACCCACTGACTCATCCATCCATCCATCCATCCCTCCACCCACCCACCCACCCACTGACCCATCCATCCATCCCTTCATCCATTCACCCACCCACCAATCCATCCATCCATCCATCCGCCCACCGACCCATCCATCAGTCCCTTCGTCCACCCACCCATCCATCCGTCCATCCCTGGGCAGAGCCCTTCGTCCACCCGTCCACCCACCCACTGACTCATCCATCCATCCCTTCATCTACCCACCCACCCATCCTTCCGTCCCTGGGCAGAACCCTGCGTCCACCCACCCACCCATCCATCCATCCCTTCGTCCACCCACACATCCATCAATCCATCCATCCATCCAACCATCCACCCACCCACCCACTGACCCATTCATCCATCCCTTCATCCATCCACTCACCCACCCACCAATCCATCCATCTGCCCACTGACCCATCCATCCGTCCCTTCGTCCACCCACCCATCCATCTGTCCATCCCTGGGCAGAGCCCTTCGTCCACTCATCCACCCACCCACCCACCCACCCACTGACTCATCCATCCCTCATCTCTACCCACCCACCCATCCCGCCATCCGTGGGCAGAACCCTGCATCCACCCACCCACCCATCCCCCAATCCCCAGACAGAGCCCTTCCTCCATCCACCCATGCATCAATCCATCCACCCACCCACTGACCCATCCATCCATCCCTTCGTCCGTCCACCCATCCATCCGTCCGTCCCCAGACAGAGCCCTTCGTCCACCCACCCACCTATCCATCCATCCTGTCATCCACTCACTGACCCATCCATCCATCCATTCACCTCTTCATCCATCCATCCATCCATTCATACACCCATCCATCCCTTCGTCCACCCACCCATGCATCCATCCATCCATCCCTTCGTCCACCCACCCACCCATCACCCCCACCCCTTCATGCACTCACACATCCATCCATCAATCCATCCCTTCATCTATCTATCTATCTATCTATCTATCTATCTATCTATCTATCTATCTATCTAACTATCCCCATCCACCTCATCTATCTCTCTATCTATCTATCTATCCCTCCCCGCCACCTGTCCCAGGGGTGGGACCCACCACAGGGGATATCCCCCTTTCCCTGGGGGGCAGGGGGGAGGGGAGACTCCCCCCACCTCGTCTCTTGAAGCCCCGCCCCGGGCCGGCCGCAAAACCTGAATGAGCCGCCCCGCCCCCTGGGCGGGCTCATTTGCATATGCATGAGCGCCCGGTGGGGCGGGGCCTGGGGAGGGCTGAGCGGAATAAAATACCCCCCCACCCCTCACCACCCCCCCTACACGCTGCCTTGCTCTGCTCACCATCAGCTGCGGAGCCGGCGCTGGGGCAGCATCTCCCGGGTGTAGCTACGTATCCAGCGCCCCCCCCGCCAGCCGCCTGCCCCCCCCAGCTCCTTCCTCCGCCAGGGGATCTAGGGTTCCTTGCTCCAGCCCCCCCAGTTCTGCAGCGCCCCCCCCCACCATGGCTATCGAGAAGGAGAAGAAAACCTGCGGGCAAGTCATGGCGGAGTGGCGAGAAGCCATCTGGAACCCGCGCACCCGCCAATTTATGGGGCGCACCGGCAGCAGCTGGGGTATGTGGCTGGCCTGGGGGGGGGGCCGGCTCTGGGGCAGAGCCGCGGGGGGTGGTGATTGGCGTGTTAGCCTTTGAAAAGCAGGAGAAGTGTGGGGTTTTTTTTGGGGGGGGGCGCTGAGCTAGGGGGAGAAGTGGGGTGTCGTTACCTAATGCCCTTAAAAGGAGGGGGGAGCTTGATCTAGGGGGAGAAGTTGGGGTGTCGCTAGCAGGAGCTCTTAAAAGGAGGAGGACGGGGGGTGGTTAATATGGGGGAAATTTGGGGTGTCGTTAGCAGGTGCCCTTAAAAGGAGGGGACGAGGGGTGGTTAATATGGGTGAAATTTGGGGTGTCGTTAGCAGGTGCCCTTAAAAGGAAGGGGCCGGGGGGAGGTTAAGATGGGGGAAATTTGGGGTGTCATTAGCAGGTGCCCTTAACCCTCCCCAATCCCCCCTCCTATCTAGGGGCAATAACCGGGGGTGTCAGGAGCAGGTTGTCAGGGGGGCTTATTGGGGTGTCCTTGAAGAGTCCGGAAAGGAGGTGGATTTGGGGGGGGCTGTTTGGGGGCACAGTTCTCTGGGAGGATGGGCGTCATGACCCAAATCTCTGTAGAAAGTGGAGTTATTGGGTGATCCCTGGGGTGTATTTTTTTGGGGGGGCTATGTGCCTTAAAGTGGGGGGGATTATTGGGAGGGGCTAGGATTGAAGCCCTTCTCATAATGTTTTGGGGTGTTTCATGGGGCGGGTAAATGAACCCATCACATGGGGGGGTGAAGGAGAAAAATTGGGGGGGCTATGTTCCCCGTCTCCCTCAAAGAAAATCGGTTGCCCTTATCTATGCAGTACTAGGGGGGGCTGTGGTGATGGGGGGGAAGAGAAGGGGGCTGGCCTCTGAGATTGGTGTGGGGCAGAGACAGGGCTATATGTGGGGCAGGGGCTGGGGGGGCGGGTAATGCCCCCCCATGCCCTGTCTCTATCAATCCCCCCCCCGAGTTTCACAGTGCTGCGGTGGACAGGGCTGGGAAAAGTAGGTCAGCTTTCTGTAGGAGCTGGGTGAGTCTTAGCCCCCCCCCTCGCCCCCCGATCTGTCAACACAGCCCCTGCCCCATGCCGAGGGGGACTTGGAAGGGGGGGGATCACCCCCCCCATCTGGCATTAGCCCTCTCCCTCCAAAATTAGCACTCTTATACTCCCCCCTCCTACCCCCCCCCAGATTTTGCCCCTCTGTCCAGTCCCTCCCGCTCCCCCCCACACTTTGCAGGCCCCCCCTTTTCCTCCTGCACGTACCCCCCTGTGGCCTGACACCACTGCCCCCCCATCTATGGGAGTGGGAAGGGGTTGGATAGAAGGAGGGAACCCAGCTATGGGGGAGGCAGGGGGAGCTGTATGGAGGGGGGGCCCCCAGAACAGGGACCCCCCCACCCTGTCTGGATTAATTGCCCTTTTCTTTGTCCAAGGGTTTTTTTAAGTGTGTGTGTGGGGCGGGGGGGGGGAGTAGGCTGGGGATTCACCATTAATCCCGGCTTAGATTCACTGCAGAAGGCAGCGTCCCCCCTCCCTTCACTGCAGCAGGCCGGGGGGGAGGGGGGCTGGCGGTGACACTTGTTGGGGGGGGGCTGGGTTCCCATCTCGCTCTGGCTGGGGGATAATGTCTTGGCTTGTTGCATTGCGGAGAAGCTGGCGGCCTGGCGGACCGGATTGGGCTGGTGGAGAGCGGGGGTGTGGTGGGGGGGAGAGATCTGGGGGGGCAGTGGGGGGAGAGGACTTAGAGCAGGGAGGTCGGGGTGGGAGGAGGAGTGGGGAGGGACTGGCAGGGAGCTGGAGGGGGAGCTGTTGGAGTGGGGGAATATGAGGGGCTTTTGGGGGGATATGGGGGGCTGGTGAAAAAGGGGGGATGTGGGGGGTAGGTGGTGGAGTGGGGGGAGCTGGGGGTCAGGTAGATGTGGTGGAGTGGGGAGGCTGGGGGGATGTGGGGGGCAGGCGGCAGAGTGGGGAGATGGGAATGGAGGGGGGGCTGACTGAGCTTGTAGGGGGTGGGGGGGCTGGGAAGCGTGGTGGGGGAGGCTCTGGGGAGGGGGCTGGCAGAGGGCAAGATGTGGGGGGCCCCACTGGTACTTGCGTGTGACCTGCCTCTACCAGTCCTTGGGCTTAGGGGCTTTGAGCCGGCCTCTGTGCTAGCCAAGGGCTTTGTTTGTGGGGCTGGGGGGAACCCCTCTACCCTGCCGCCCTCCCCGGAAGCGCTGGGGTTAGGGTGGGGGCAGGGGGGTAGCTAGGAATATTGCACTGATTGCAGTGGGGGTTACTCCGGATTGACACCCAGGAGTAGCCGGGAGCGGTGGGTCATTCCCTGCAACCCATAAGGCATTAGAGATCGATGGGATTGCTCTAGATTTACACTGGGTAGTAGCTGGGTGCAATGCACTGCTCTGATTGCCCCCCTTGCATTTGGGTTACTCCAGATTGACACCTGGAGCAGATTACTCCGGATTGACACCTGGAGCAAAGCATTGCTCTGATCCCCCTTGTCTTTGGGTTACTCTGGATTTACACCTGGGAGCAACGGATCACTCTCTGATCTCCGCTGCCTTTGGAGTGACATTGCTTACTCTGGATTTACACCTCTAAGTAGAGGGGCTATGCTTTGCTTACAGTCACCTTTTGGGTTGCACTAGGGTTACTACAGGTTTACACCTGTTCATCTGGATTTACATCCCTCCCATGCTCGGGTGCTCCAGAGGGGCTGGGAAGTTGGGTTAGGTGCATTTCCATCAAGGAGTAGTTGCAGGCTGAGGGGGCCAGTTCTGTGTAGACAGACACCTGTAGATTTACAGAAGGGTTACTCTGGATTTACAATGGGAATAACCAAGGGCAGCTCTCCCATGCCTCCAATTTCAAGTTTGCAGCTGGGTTACTCAGGATTTGCACCAGGAAGGAGCAGAGGGGTCAATCACTATCCCTGTTAGGTTTACACTGGGGTTACACCAGGTTTACACCAAGCTGTAGGCCAGACCTACTCTGTTCTCCCTCACTTTCGGGTTTGCTCCTGGGGGAGCACAGGGGCTAATCTCCATCCCTTTTAGGTTTACACCAGGGTTACTCTGGGTTTACACCAAGGAGTAGCTGTGGACTAGAGGAGTTGATGGCCAACCCCTTTAGGTTTACAATGGTATTAATCTGGGTTTAAACCAGGGAATAGCTGGGGAGTAGAGGGGCTGATGGCCACCCCCTTTAGGTTTACACCAGGATTATTCTGGGTTTACACCAGGGAGTAGCTGTGGAGTAGAAGAGCTGATGGCCAACCCCTTTAGGTTTACACTGGTATTAATCTGGGTTTAAACCAGGGAATAACTGGGGAGTAGAGAGGCTGATGGCCACCCCCTTTAGGTTTACACCGGGGTTACTCTGGGTTTACACCTGGGAGTAGCTCAGAGCTACTCTGTTCTCTCACCTTTGGGTTTCCTCCTGCGCTCCTTGGGGCATGTCTCCCTAGGAGACACGCCGACCTGCGAGCCCTGAGGGCAGAGCGGTGTTGCTGGCTAGCCTTGGGGCTGTGCTGGGGATCAGGGGAGGGGAGTGTTGGGGGTGGGGATCAGGGGATCTCCGTCTCCCCCAGGGCTTTTCCCGTGTCCTGATTCCCTCCCTTCCCAATCCATGGGGCTCTGTGCAGGGGTCCCTGGAACGGCCCCAGAGTTCATTCTGCAGGGACACGTGGTCTAGGTAAAGTGTGGGGCGGTACTATTTAGGGGTATATGGGGGGGGTTGGGTCTGAGGGTATTGGGGGTATCTGGAGACTTGGAGGGCTTTTGAGAAAGGGATGGATCTGGGGTGTGGGGAGGGGTGCATGGGGGTACCCTGGCAGGGGGTGCAGTGTGGGAAGGGTAGATCTGGGGGTGCAGGGGAGGGATGTTGGGGTACCCTGGCTGGGGGGCAGTGAGTGGAGGGGTGCATCTGGGGCTGCAGGGGTTGGGGTGGATCTGAGGGGGAAGATTGAGGGATCTGGCCCCTTCCCCCCCATTTAGTCTGGGGAGGGGTCCCCAATTGGCTGAACCCCCCACACCCAGGCACCCAGCAGAGGGGAGTGCAGACCCCTGTGTCTGGAGGGTAAGCCATCTGCCCCCCACTTCCTTTGTGAGCTGGGGGACACATCCAAATTCCCCCCTGGGAACCCCCTATTTGGGGGGGTATGTGCCCAACCCCCTCCCTCCTGCACAAGGTTTGTCGGGGGGCAGGGGGGTTAGGCCATGTGTTGGGGGGAGGGGTAACTTCCCCCCCCCAATTCCCTTTATCTCCTGTCTAATTAACGGGAACAGGGCCAGCATGGGAATGTGGGGGGGGGGCGCATTGGGCCTCCCAGCCTAGGTGCTGGACGAAGGGGGGCTGCAGCCTGAGGAGGGGGGCAGGTGTGTGTGTGGGAGCTGTTGGCTTGTGGGGCAGAGTGGAAGGGGTCCGGGTGTCCACCTGCGGGGGTGGAATAAGATGGGGCGGGGGTGAGATCGAAGACTGAGGTAGGGGAAGTTTGCGGGGGCTGCAGAGGGGCAGGGTTGGGGGGGGTCACAGGAGGGCTCCCCTCTCCCATGTGGGGGCTCTGCTTGACCCCCCCCATTTTGTTCTCCTCTTCCTCCCCCCCCCTCGCCCCCCAGCCATGATCCTGTTCTTCTACCTGGTCTTCTACGGCTTTCTCACGGCGCTTTTCACGCTCACCATGTGGGTCATGCTGCAGACAGTGGACCCCTATATCCCCAAGTACCAGGACCGCCTCTCCGTGCCCGGTAAGGCCTCGTGCATAGGGGGGGGCACCCGGGGGGGGCAGCGTGCCCCGCTGCGCCTGCATTTTCCGTCGCTCGCATGCCCACTTGCCACCCCCACCTCCGGCCTGGGTTCCTTGGCCACGGCCCCCGGCTGGGGCCGTTGTGGGAGGGCGGGCCCGGGGGCACCCTCTTGGGCACCCCCCCCTTATTTTTATTTTGCAAGCGCGCGTGTGCGGGCCACGCACGCCTCTCCCAGCGGATCCTTCTCATCGCGGGCGCCCGGCTGCATTGGCACGATCAGGGTGGGAGGGGCGGCGCTGGGACGGCTAGTACTGCCCCCCTAAAGTAGAGCCCCCCCTACATCTCTCCCCCCTGTCCCCCCCCCCCAGGGATGATGATCCGCCCCAAAACAGACGCCCTGGACGTGACTTTTAACGTCAGCAACACTGAGACCTGGGACCATCACGTCAAGATGCTGAATGACTTCCTGGAGCGTGAGTTGGGATGGGGCAAACGGGGGGGGGGTCCCCCCAGATTAACCCCCATTGGGGTGGGAAGGGGGTTGGGATGGGGATGGTGGCTTCTAGATCTGGGGTCCCCCTGGGCCGCGGGGCGGCTGTGGGGGAGAAGAGGGGGGTGTCTGAGCACAGGGAGAAGGGGGGGGAGACATTTGGAGGGGCAATTGGGGGTGGGAGAAGGGGCAGGTGGGGCACGCAGGGGGGCTGGATCTTGGGGGATGTGGAGGTATGGAGGAGCAGATTTGGGGGTGAGAAGGGGGAGGGGGATTTTGGGCATGGGGCAGGGGTAGATTTAAAAAAAAATTTTTTTTTTTTTTTTGGAGGGGTTGTTTGGATGTGTGGGAGGAGAGAGCCAGATTTTTGGGGGGGGGTCGTGGCCCCCACCCCACTGGAGACCCCAACGTGCTTAGCTGTTGCCGACCCAGGTCCCCCCTCCCTCCCCGGCATTGCATCTGCCCCCTTCAAACCGCCCCCCTCCCCGCCACATCATGCATTAGCTCAGTTGTGCCTGACGGACCTGGAGGGGGGGGGTGTCTGTAGCCATGGCTGCCTGGGCCAAGGGAGGACGCCAGTGAATGGCAGACTGCAGGTGAAAGGCAGACCGCTGCTGCCCCCTGGTGGCAGTCAGCAGAGCCCACAACTTT
Source organism: Natator depressus (assembly GCF_965152275.1). NCBI lineage: Eukaryota > Metazoa > Chordata > Testudines > Cheloniidae > Natator > Natator depressus. The sequence goes on along the minus strand of NC_134261.1, from coordinate 2,043,672 downwards.
CCCCAGCCGGACGTTGTTAACCTGCGGAACTCCCTGCCACTGGATTCTCCTCAGTGCTGTAACTCTGGTAGCTCCTTGGCACTCACCTGCTAACTTCCCCCCTCTCCCCCCCAGCCTACAACGACTCCATCCAGGTGGCCACCAACGACGCTTGCCGCCCGGGCCGCTACAATGAGCAGCCGGATAATGGGGTGCTGAATTACCCCAAGCGGGCCTGCCAGTTTAACCGCACGGCGCTGGGCGCCTGCTCCGGGCTCAACGACCCCACCCACTACGGCTACGCCGACGGCCGGCCCTGCATCCTCATCAAGATGAACCGGGTAAGTGGGGCCGGCGGGGGGCAGCCCGGCCTGGGGTTTGTGCCCCCCAAATTTTGGGGGTTCTCCCCTGCACTTTTTGTGACCCCCCCCCTTCCTCCTTCCAGGTCATCAACTTCTTCGCGGGGGCCAACCAGACCATGAACGTCACCTGTGCTGCCAAGGTGAGCCCCCCTACCCCCCACCCCGCTGCCCCCCACTTCCATCACCCCCTTTTCTCTCTGTTAACTCGTCTTCCTTGTCTCTCTCCGGCTCCTCCCGCCCACAGACGCCCACTTCCAAACTCCAGGCGGTAAGGGACGTGTCCGGGCAACGGGGAACCCCCACCCCTCAGGTGGGGGTGTCTGGGGGGGTCCCCAAAATATATACAGCCCTCCCTCCAGCTTATAGCACTCCCATCCCCATCCCATAGGACCTGGGGGAGCAGCTGGTTGGTTGAATGGGTCCCCATGACTCGTATCCTGAGGTGAGATGACTTCTGGTTGCACCCCTATTTTAGATGCCCCCCCAAATTCACCTTAGCCCTGCCTCTCCCAGCCCCAGAGCAGTAAATGGCTTTGCTGATCCCCACCAAACCGGCACCCCGAGTTGAGCAGATTCTCCCAACTGCACCCCGATTCGAGCTGCCCCCCCCCAAATTCCCTGGCTACCGACGTCTCTTCTCGCTACCTCTCCCTCTCGGCCACTTATTCACTCATTTCATCTCGCTCTCCTCCGCCTTCCGGGCAGCTGAACCCCGAGATGGAGCGCGCAGTAAGGACAGGAAATGGGGGGGGCTCCAGGCTCAGTGGTGGGGGTGGACAGGTGGCTAGGAAAATGAAGGGGGGGACATGCCGGGGGGGGAGTTTAGGGGTGTGGGGGGCTCTGAGGATGGGGGTGGGAAGCTGCGGGGCAGGCAGGGTGGATGGGGGGGCTAAGGCTGGGGGGATGATGGAGCTGGGAGAGGGGTTTTTTTGCAGGCGGGGGGGAGAGGGGAAGACCCCAATGGGAACGCGCAAGGGGATAGGGTTGTGGGGGACAGCTGGAGGGGTTCTGGGTAACCCCTGACCTCTCTCTCTCTCCTTCCCCCCCCCCACCAGAAAGAGGAGGACGCGCAGAAGCTGGGGGAGATGGTCATGTTCCCCCCCAATGGTCACATCGACCTCATGTACTTCCCCTACTATGGCAAGAAAGTCCATGTGAGTAATGTGGGGGGGGGGCTGGTCTCAGCTGGGGGGCTGTGCAGGACTGGAGGGTCCCTGATCTCTGCTGGGGGAGGGGAGTGGGGGCTGGTGGGTTGGAGCAGGGCAGGCTGGGAGCCAGGACTCCTGGGTTCTCTTCCCCGGCTCTGGAAGGGGATTGGGGGGGCTGGTGGGTTAGAGAAGGGGGGCTGGGAGCCAGGACTCCTGGGTTCTCTCCCCAGCTCTGGGAGGAGAGGGGGGGTCAGGTGGTCAGAGCAGGGCAGGCTGGGAGCCAGGACTCCTGGGTTCTCTCCCCGGCTCTGGACGGGGAGTGGGGTCCTATCCTCGGTTCCTGACCCACCGCCCTCCCCGCTTTAGGTGAACTACACACAGCCCATCGTGGCCGTCAAGTTCCTGAGCCTGGAGGCCAACACGGACCACAACGTGGAGTGTAAAATCAACGCCGCGAACATCGCCACCACCGACGAGCGGGACAAGTTCGCCGGCCGCGTGGCCTTCAAGATCCGGGTCAACAGGGACTGAGCCCCGCCTCCCCTCCCTTCCCCCCCCCCAACTTTCCCGGGGCTCCACCCCCAAATGGGCAGGGCTTAATGGAGGAGGAGGGGCCAGTTTCGTAAGGGGAGGAGCCCCTGGTACATCCTGGGAGGGGCTTGATGGAGGAGGGACCCCCTGGGATTTGATTTGATTTTGGGGTTGGGGGGGGGGTTGCTCTTGAAATCGTCCTGCCGAAAATCCTAGGATGACTAACCTGGCTCTTAGGCTGTTTTAGTGACCTTCCCCGTGGCGCACCCCCCCACCCAAAAACGTGCTGATTACACTGAAGGGTCTGGTACCACCCTACACCCCCGCACCCCCAAAACCTTTGGAATGCTACGTCGCTTTGATCTCTTCTAATGCCCTTCCCCCCCTTTTTTGGGGGGGGCAGCTCAGAGCCTGTGACACCCCCCCCTTCCCCTGCCCTTTGAAATCCCATTGAGATGTTTCCTAATATAATAATAAATGTATATAGATATTTTTTATATATATATATTAAAAATTTAAGGTACGGCCGAGACCTCTATTCTCCCCCCCGCCTCGTGTACCCCCCCAACCTGCACACTTCTGCCTGCTCCCCGTTTTCCAGCCCCTCCTCCCCCCCCCCCGCACCCCTACAGGAGCCATTGAGATTTGGTGTGTGGTCTTGAGCTGGCGGCCATTTTGTTTCCCTGACCGAGTAGGTGCCGGGGGTTGAGTTGAGGAAGGTAGGCCGGGAATGGGAACGACCCCAGGACCGTGGCCACCCGTACGGCGGCCACTGTCCTGGTAGGTTAGAAAACAAAATGGCTGAACAGCGGCGGCCCTATTGTGGGATAGCAGCCGTTGTCCGTGTCTCTTGGGAATCAAAATGGCCGCCATTCCGTCGCCAACGACGTGGCTGCCGTTGTCCGTGTAGACCGGGAATCAAAATGGCCGCCATTCCGTAGCCACCATTGTCTGTGTAGACCGGGAATCAAAATGGCCGCCATTCCATACCCAATGACATGGCCGTTGTCTGTGTGGACCGGGAATCAAAATGGCTGGACAATAGCTGCGGAATGTCAGCCATTTTGACCCCCTGCCCTGGAAAAGGGACATGGCGGCCATTGTCTGGGTAGGCCTGGAATCAAAATGGCTGCCGTTGGCTGTGGAAAAGTGGCCATTTTGTTTCTTAGCCTCTGCGGCAAAAAGTCTGGCCAACTTGACTGGGGCACATGGGCCAGGAAAGAAAAATGGCCGCCATTTTCGGCCTATGTTTGGCTCTGTCTGTGAAGAAACAAAATGGCCGCTGTAGTCAAAGGCTTGACCTAGCCTCTGAGGGATGGGCAGGCACCATTTTGAATCTTGGTATTCATGGCCAAAAGCTTGGGAGTGGAATGGTGGCCATCTTGGATTCCTGGCCTACAGAGCTGAGGCCACCATATTGGGCTGTAACCTTTCTAGCACCTTCTGAGTCGTACCCCGGCTCTCTACCCCTGTGACCCCTTTCCTCATCTTAGGGTCTGTCTTCCTCTTTTAATGTACAGTTATTTTTAATCTGTCTTTTCGCTTCACGCGGCATATGCACTGAGACAAGACTTGCCCCCCCACCCCCGCCTCCAGCATCCTGGGAAATCCCTTGCATCCCCTTAACTCTGCCCTAGAAACAGCTGATGCCAACTTTGCCTGTAATAGATTCCTGCCTGGTCTCTCGTCTTTTCTGCTGCTGTCTGTAAACCACGAGAGAAACCATTCCCTTTCATTTGGAACTGGAAGTAATTTTTAAAAAAATAATTAAATCCCTCTTTTCTCCCAGCCCATTTTCCTGGTGCTGCGTCCTTGAGATCACTGTATGAATGAAATAACTTAACTCCTTTTTGCTTTTTAACCTTTTTTTATTATGCTGGCTCGTTTTTATTTGCAGAATTATTTAATTGCCTGTATCGGATCTACTGTAAAAGATGAGGAGAAATAAAAAACAAACCACCCTTAAAAACTATAGATGGTAACCGTGTTTAATTTTCAACGTGGAACGTTTTATGGCCGGTGGAACTCACCGCAACAAGGTACGGATATAAAAGCCCATGTGCACTTAAGTTGGAGCCCAGTGTAATTTGTCCCTTGCTAGGGAGGCAGTGCGGCCTAGTTGAGGCCTCGTCCTGGATCTGTGACTAGGCAAGTCACTTTCAGTCTACGTGCCTCAGTTTCTCCATTACCATCCTGGAGCCCCTTTTGTAAAAGCACTTTGAGATCGGCTGTTAAGCGGAGCGAGGGATCGCAAAATTAAAATAATTAAGAACTTATGGTGCTCGCGTCTGTTACCAGAGTCTCTGGGCACTTTGTGGTCTTTAAATTGGTTTGTCTTCCCGTGAGGTAGGGAGGATACAAACCCCATTGGACAGAGGGACTAATCATTTTTAGCCTTTCCATACCTCAGTTTCCCCCAAGAGCCAGACTGGAGCCACTGTGGTTTCCCCCGGCAGCTTTTCCTCCCCCCAACACATAAATTGCTGGGGAAAATATTGGAGATCCCACCGCTCCCACCAATGTCCCCGGCACAAGAGTCAGAAGATGTGCTGTAACTAATGGGGGGGGGGGGGGGGAGAGGCAGATCTTTGGGTAGGGGTGGGGCTGCAACACTGATGGGGGAGGGGCCTTCTGTGGCAAAGGGTGGGGACAGCACATAGGGGGCGGGGAAACACAGGAGAAGGGTGTGTGTCTTGTTCTTCTCATTATGGCCTTTTCTGAGCGCCAGGGTGCCCTCATGCAGAGGGAGGGGGATGCTGTCTTGTTCTTCCACACGATGCAGGGGCTGGGAGCCAGGACTCCTGGGTTCTCTCCCTGGCTCTGCGTGGGAGGGGGGGAGGTTACTGCAGGACCAGGGACAGATCCCGTGGTGGGGGTGGGGGGAATGGACATCCCAGGGGGCCCCCTCCTATCTATTTCCCAAGACCCTGTTTTTTTTGGGGGGGGAGGGCTTCCCCCAGCATCCTGGGAAGAATTTTCTCCCCTAGTAACCTACATAATTTTTTCCCCTCGGGTGAATTTAATCCCCCCCCCCCCCCCCCACTCACAATTACTGCATCTGGGCCAGGCCTGACAGATTGTCCTGCGTTAATCTTCCTGCCCTGCTCAATCCCTCGCAAGGGGCGGAATGGGGCTGGACTGGGTGGGGTGGGGCTGGATCCAAGGGGTGGGGTCCTGGAGCTGGGGGTCCTGCCCCCCCCCCGTGCGGGAAAGGGATCTGCTTTACTCCTGTAGCCCCCTGGTGCTGCATGGAAACCGAGTGAGAGACTGTCCCTAAGGCGGGGGCTGAGAGCCTGGACTCCTGGGTTCTTGCCAGGGCTCTGGGAGGGGAGTGGGGGCTAGTGGTTGAGGGGGGGGGCTGGGAGCCAGGACTCCTGGGTTCTCTCACCGGTGCTGGGAGGGGAGTGGGGGCTGGTGGGTTAGAGCAGGGGGGCTGGGAGCCAGGTCTGGGAGGGGAGTGGGGGCTAGTGGTTGGGGTGGTGGGGGGGACTGGACTCCTAGCACTCAGCCCCACTGTGCCCGGGGGCCCTGACTCCCCAACCTCTGGGGTTGGCTGGTGCCACACACTGTGGGAGCGCATTGTGCCCATGGCGAGGGGGAGGGACGCAGCCTCATGTGCCCCCGGCACTACCCCTGGATGGACGCCCAGCCTGCCGCCCCCTCCGCCTGCCCTGTCCTCGCCCCCCCCAAAACCTCCCCCCTCTGCCTGCCCAGCCCCCCCCCAGCTCCTTTCCCCCACGGCTCCCCTCCCCGCAGGTACCCCAGAGCCCGTCCAGCCTCCCCCCTGCCCCCCAGTCTGGCTCTGCCCCTCCCCCCGTCTGCCTGGAGGGGGCCCCCTCTCCCCAGCTGGTGGATCAATGGGGTGTGAAGTGCCCTAATTCCCAGTCGATACCGATCCATAGACGGACGGACCGACAGGCCCGCAGGGAGCTCAGGCTCCAGGGAGTCACAGCGCACACCACACACCTGGGCTGGACACACACACACACACACACACACACAGGTCCTGGGTGACACACACACACACCGGTCCCTGGTCACACACACAGATACAATGCGAGACACACGCGCGCGCGTGTCCCTGGTCACACACACAGACACACTGTGATACGCTCACACACACTGCAACACACACACACTGCGACACATACACAAACCCACAGCAACACAACCACAGTGGATACATCCCCCCCCCCGCACACCCTCTGCACCACGTATACACACAACCACACTGGACACACACACACACACACACACACAATCACAATGGATTTCCACACTCTTCACAACCTCAGTGGATACACACTCAAAACCACAATAACCGGACACACACACACACAGGGCCAGGGCCAGGGGAACAGAGCGTTCCGGGCCAGCAGCAAAGGGGGGGGCTACTTGGGGGGGGGCTGGCACGGAGCCCAGCTCATCAGTATGTGGGTCATGGCCCCTCCACGCAGGGGGCTCCCTGGCTCACTCCCTCCCCTCCCCCAATCCCCTCAGCCCTCTCTGCCCCCCTCCCACCCACTAGCCCCGCCATGGCCCCCAATCTCCCCAGCCCCCCCCTTGGCTCCTCCCCTCATAAGCTCCCCATTGCCCCCTCCCTACCCCTAATCCCCCCAGTCCCCTGTGTTCCCCCCACACCCTCCCTGCCCACCAACCCCCCCCATCCCAGCAGTCCCCCTGTGGCTCCTCCCCCCATGAGCTCCCTGTCAGGCCCCCAACTTCCCCTGCTCCCCCCCCACTCCTCACTGTCGTCACCCCCACCTCCTTTGCACCCCCTTCCCAAATCCCCCCCCCACCAAGAACCACAGTGTGTGTGTGTGTGTTTGTGTGTGTGTGGACACGGTTTCATCTCCCCCCCCCCCCCATGGGAGCCATTTCCTAAACAGCCTCACCCCCCCTCTTCTGCGACCCCCCCCCCCGCAGGAGCAGCCCCCACCCCCGGCTCTGCAGTGCCTGAAGGGTTGACCCAGGCCAGCAGGCTAAGCCCCTGGAAGGCCAGAGGAAGTGCAAAAGGCAGAAGCTTATGGGATTTCGTGGGATGGGGGGAGATCGAGCTTGGAGTGGGGGCAGGGGATTTTGTGTCTCCCCCCTGCCCTGTGCAGCTGCTGCCTCCCACCCCCCAGGTGGGCAGCGGTGGGGGGGCAGGATCCCCAAGGCCTCAGCCCCAGCTGCGGCTGGGTCCAGGGCAGGTGCGGGGTAGAACAGGGGTTGCAACAATGTGGAGGTGGGGAGGGGCTGAGCCCAGCCTGGACAGAGGGGGGGAAGGGGTTTGGGGGGGCAGAGCTGGCTTGATGGGAGGGGGGGTCGTGGGGGCAGATGGCTGGAGGGAGGGTGCATGTGGGGCTGGCCCATTGCTCCCCCCATCCAGCCAATCCATGCCCTGGACACCCCACCATCCCTGCTGGCAATGGAGGAGCCCCATCCCACCCCTCTTGTGGGGGGGGTCATTTGCTGATTAAGTCCCAGCCTGCCCCCTGCCCAGGCCAGCCAGCCGGGGCCTCAAACAGGCCAAGCCCGGCTGCGGGGCAGCGGCGGGGGGGAACGTTGTTGCCCCATAGACCACAGAGCCGTGGGGGGGCTCAGGCTGCCGGGGGCCAGCGGCACCTCCCAGTCGCTTTCATTATGCCCCCCCATAACCTCTCTGAGCTCAGTCCCCTGAATGGGGGGACTGCAGCTGAACCCCACCCAGTGTCCGTCCCCCCCCCCCCCCCCGGCACAAGCACGGTTGCCTCATAGACAATTAGTTGCAACAGTGTCATTCTGGAGGTCAACATTGCATCAAGACCCACAGAGTACCATCTTTGGGAGGGGAGTGGGGGCTAATGGTAAGAGCAGGGGGGGTGGAATGCTGGGAGCTAGGACTCCTGGGTTCTCTCCCCAGCTCTAGGAGGGGAGTGGGGGCTAGTGGTTAGAGCAGGGGGGACTGCTGGGAGCCAGGACTCCTAGGTTCTATCTCCTGTGGGAGGCTGAGACAGCAGCTGGGGGAGAGGCATAGCTCTGAGCCCCCCCCCTCCACCCCCCACCCCGGCATCTTGTCTCCGCGCCACCTGGTGGCAGCAGTAGGATCCGGCTCAAGGTCAGTGGAAGGGGACGGAGGAAATTTCCAGTCCCCTCCTGGCGGAGATGAGGACTTGGCAGGCGCTGGGGGTCGGGAAGGCGGGGGAGAGGAGCTGCGGGGGGGGGGGGGATTGAGCTCATTCATCCCTTGCGCCCCCCCACACAAAGTGTGATGCGGGGCCTCAACCCAGCTGGCCAAGCGGTTCCATCACCCCATTCAGCCTGTGCCATGGGGGGGGGCGGTGTTTGTACTGGTGCCCCCGCCCCCCCACAGAGACAAGCTCATTAAGTCTGTGCCTACAGATGGGGTGGGGGGGAGCTGTCCCTGCTCTGAAAGAGGTCGGGGTCAGATATCTGCCCCCTCCCTGCCCCAGGGGCACCTCTCCATCACCCAGCCCTTCCCCGCCCACTCAGGCCCTTGAAAACATGCCCCCTCCCCCACACAACTGTGGGGGGGGGCATGTCCCTGCTTTGAAGAGGATGCTATACAGGGACACAATGGCAGCTCCAACAGCCCCCCACTCCCCATTCATAAAGCCAGGTCCCTGTGTTGAATGGGGCGGGGAGAGAGGGGGGAGCAGTGGTGCGGTGCTGCCCCCCTGTGGCGAATCGGGGAACGACAGGGGGCAAAAAACAAGGTATAGGCGGGGGAGGGAGCTTGGGAAACAGGTGGGCTCCCGCAGGCCCCCCCCCCGCTACCCCAACCTCTGCCCCCCCATTTCCTGGCCCTTCCCACCAGAGCCCGTCACTGCTGCACCCGGTGGTCTCAGAACCCCCGGGAGGCAGGAGGGGGGAGCCAGGGTCCCCCCCCCTTTTGTCTAATGGACCCCCTCAGATAAGGGCATCCGTGGGCCAGCCCCAGCCCATGGGGAAGAAGGGCAGGAGAATCGGCTGGGGGGGGGCTCAGGCAGGACACGTCAGCCTGGACAAGTCAACCCAGGGTTTGCCCAACTTGTTCACAAAATCCTCCAGTTTTTGCCCCCCCCAGGGGCGCCAAACCTACCACCAAGCGCCCCTGAAAGGGAACAGGGTTCGCCTCCCATCTCCGCCGCTGCGGACAAGGCCCATTCCGTCTCCCCCAGCCTTCGGCGGCCACGGAGAACCAGTCCCCTGGCCTCTGAGCCGATCTGGAGTCTTCCCCCCGACCCATTTGGGTTTTGTAACGGGGGGGGGGGTGTTTCTAAACCTCGCCTCACTTCCGTTGCTCCTCTCCGGGCTCTCTCCTCCCCCCACCCCCGCCGCAAATCTGCTTCATCCCTCCTTGCTTCTGCTTTCTGGACCAAAATGTCACCCCAAGCCCTTCGCGGACGTTGGGTGTTTTCATGGACTCATCAAAGATCAGGGTTGGAAGGGACCTCAGGGGGTGTCGAGTCCAACCCCCTGCTCGAAGCAGGACCAATCCCAACTAAATCATCCCAGCCAGGGCTTTGTCAAGCCTGACCTTAAAAACTTCTACGGAAGGAGATTCCACCACCTCCCTGGGGAACCCATTCCAGTGTTTCACCACCCTCCTAGTGAAATAGTGTTTCCTAATAGCCAACCTAAACCTCCCACACTGCAACTTCAGACCATTGCTCCTTGTTCTGTCATCTGCCACCGCTGAGACCAGCCGAGCTCCATCCTCTTTGGGACCCCCCTTCAGGTAGTTAGAGGCTCCTATCAAATCCCCCCTCATTCTTCTCTTCTGCAGATTAAACAACCCCAGTTCCCTCAGCCTCTCCTCATAAGTCATGTGCCCCAACCCCTGATCATTTTCGTTGCCCTCCGCTGGACTCTCTCCAATTTGTCCACATCCTTCTTGTAGCGTGGGGCCCCAAACTAGACACAGTACTCCAGATGAGGCCTCACCAGTGTCGAATAGAGGGGAACGATCACGTCCCTCGATCTGCTGGCAATGCCCCTACTTATACATCCCAAAATGCCATTGGCCTTCTTGGCAACAAGGGCACACTGCTGACTCATATCCAGCTTCTCGTCCACTGTCACCCCTAGGTCCTTTTCCGCAGAACTGCTGCCGAGCCATTCGGTCCCTAGTCTGTAGCGGTGCCTGGGATTCTTCTGTCCTAAGAGCAGGACTCTGCACTTGTCCTTGTTGAACCTCATCAGATTTCTTTTGGCCCAATCCTCCAATTTGTCTAGGTCCCTCTGTATCCTATCCCTACCCTCCAGCGTATCTACCTCTCCCCGCAGCTTAGTGTCATCTGCAAACTTGTTGAGGGTGCAGTTAACCCCGTCCTCCAGATCGTTGATAAAGATGTTGAACGAAACCGGCCCCAGGACCGACCCTGTTACTTTTTCAACAGACGTCCAGGTACTTGAAGTCTCTCCATTACTACCAGGTCTTGGGATGTTTCCGTTAGATGGTTATGTGGTGGGGAGCATCTTCGCTGGAGGGTTTCGAAAGGCGGCTGGATGGCTGTCTGTCTTGGATGGCTTAAACCAGCGATGGGCAAACTTTTTGGCCCAAGGGCCACATCTGGGTGTGGAAATTGTATGGCAGGCCATGAATGCTCATGAAATTGGAGGGTTGGGGTGTGGGAGGGGGGTGATGGCTCTGGGGTGGGGCCAGAAATGAGTTCAGGGTGCGGGAGGGGGCTCTGGGCTGGGGCAAGGGGTGTGGGAAGGGGTCCAGGCTCCGCCTGGGGGTGTAGGCTCTGGGGTGGGGCTGGGGAGTTGCGGGTGCAAGAGGGTGCTCTGGGCTGGGATCGAGGGGTTCAGAGGGCGGGAGAGGGATCAGGGCTGGAGCAGGGGGTTGAGGTGCAGGAGGGGGTCAAAGGTGCAGGCTCTGGGTAGCCTTTTCCTCAAGCAGCTCCTGGAAGCAGCGTCATGTTCCCCGGCTCCTACACGGAGACGCCGCCAGGTGGCTCTGCACGCTGCCCCACCCGCAGGCGACGCCCCTGCAGCTCCCATTGGCCATGGTTCTCGGCCAATGGGAGCTGCAGGGGCAGCACTTGGGGTGGGGGCAGCATGTGGAGCCCCCTGGCTGCCCCTATTCGTAGGAGCCCTGTGGCGCTCTGTTAAAATGCCTCACCCACCTAATCTTTCTTAATCGGTGGGCTACCGGAGACCTCACCTCCTAGTTGATTCGTTGACACCAGAACTGGACCCCGGGCTCCAGCCGCAGGCCGAATCCAGAGGTAAAATAACCTTCCTGCTCCAGATTCTTGTCGACACGTCGCCTCTCGCGCCGAATCACCAAGATGGGGGTTAGTGACCCCTCCCCACCATCCGTGGGCCGCCCGGGTTTCCTCCCAGGGCACCGAGAGTTAATCCCGCCGGGGCCTAAGACCCGGATCCCAACTGGCACCGCGCCCCGCTCGAGGCCGAGCCCCCCCGCAGCTAACTGGCCCTTGACCCCACCCCCCCCACCCTCACACACAGGGAGGGGGAGGCGGTGGCTAAGAAAGAGTTGGATTTATTGTATAAAAAGTTGATATAAAAGTTTGCCGGCAGGGGCGGGGGCACAGAGCAGCGCAGGGGCGGGGTCATGGGACCAGGGGGCGGGGTCACAGGACCAGGGGGCGGGGTCCTCAGTATGATGGGAACAAATCTTCCCGCCCCGCCCCCGTCCTGAGAAGTGAGGGCCGGGGGAAGGAACCGTCAGGCTGACCCTGCCCCCCTGGGGAGATAGGGACTTTGTAAAAAGCTGGCAGTGGAAACTAGCTTAGTGCAAGACAGGATGGGGGGGGGTCCGGAGGGGGGGATTATTCAGAATCCTCCTCCTTCACCAGCAGCCTCTTTCCGCTCCGAGGCAGCAGCCCGTCCCCCGGCTCCTTCCGGGTCTTCAGCAACCTGCCCCGGGGAGAGAAGGAAGAGATTCAGAGCTGGGGAGAGAACCCAGGAGTCCTGGCTCCCAGCCCCCCCTGCTCTAACCACCAGCCCCCGCTCCCCTCCCAGAGCCGGGGAGAGAACCCAGGAGTCCTGGCTCCCAGCCCCCCCTGCTCTAACCACCAGCCCCCGCTCCCCTCCCAGAGCCGGGGAGAGAACCCAGGAGTCCTGGCTCCCAGCCCCCCCTGCTCTAACCACCAGCCCCCGCTCCCCTCCCAGAGCCGGGGAGAGAACCCAGGTGTCCTGGCTCCCAGCGCCCCCTGCTCTAACCACCAGCCCCCACTCCCCTCCCAGAGCCGGGAGAGAACCCAGGCGTCCTGGCTCCCAGCCCCCCCTGCTCTAACCACCAGCCCCCACTGCCCTCCCAGAGCCGGGGAGAGAACCCAGGAGTCCGGGCTCCCAGCCCCCCCTGCTCTAACCACCAGCCCCCGCTCCCCTCCCAGAGCCGGGGAGAGAACCCAGGAGTCCTGGCTCCCAGCCCCCCCTGCTCTAACCACCAGCCCCCGCTCCCCTCCCAGAGCCGGGGAGAGAACCCAGGAGTCCTGGCTCCCAGCCCCCCCTGCTCTAACCACCAGCCCCCGCTCCCCTCCCAGAGCCAGGGAGAGAACCCAGGAGTCCGGGCTCCCAGCCCCCCCTGCTCTAACCACCAGCCCCCGCTCCCCTCCCAGAGCCGGGGAGAGAACCCAGGAGTCCTGGCTCCCAGCCCCCCCTGCTCTAACCACCAGCCCCCGCTCCCCTCCCAGAGCCGGGGAGAGCACCCTGCAGGTCCCACGCCCAAGGGTGTAACTAGACTCTGTTCCTTTACCAGCAGGGACCCCGCTGTTAGGGGTCAAGCCAGGCTCCTCCCTCTTTCCATGAAGAGCGGGGGGAACCTCCCCTGGGGCACCGAGCCCCCCGGCCTGAGAGGACCCTAAGCCCCTCTCCCCCTTTGCAGCTAGGCCCCGCCTCCTTCCATCAGAGGGGGGAGCTTCCTTTGGTACAGCTAGGCCCAACCCCCCCAGGAGGCAGGCCGGCTCCCTCCCTTCCCAGCCAGGGCCCCGCCCCCTTTCCACCTGGAGGGTGTGGGGTTCCGGTGACTCTCCGGCTCCCCCTGCTGCTTGGCGGCCACCATCTCCAGGGCGTCATTGATTTCCTTCAGCATCATGTACCGTTTGCGCCCGTGAACCTGGTGGGGGGGAGAGAAAGAAAGAGGCCAGGGGGAGGGTCAGACTCCCCTCCCCCACAGGACAGGCCAACCCCCCTCCAGTGCCCTCCAATCCCAGATCCCCTCAAATTGCATACAGGATGGATGGACCCCACTCCCCTGCCAGAGCTGGGGATAGAACCCAGGAGTCCTGGCTCTTAGCCCTCCCTGCTCTAACCACTAGAGCCCACTCCGCTCCCAGAGCCAGGGAGAGAAGCCAGGAGTCCTGAACCCCCAATTTCCCCACCAGGACTCACCTCGAGGAGGAAGACCTCTTTCTCGGGGGACACCACCCGCTTCTTGGGGTTCTCAGCTGTTTCCATGCTGGCCTGGAGAGCTGCCGGGGGTAGGAAAAGCACATGTCAAGCCCTTCACCCTTTGGGAAAGTCAAGCTGCCCTATTCTGGGGAATAAGTATTGAACGAGCTTCAGAAAGTTAAAGCTTTATAACTGCCAAAACCCCCAAATTGTCCTCAGCGCCGGTCAAAAATATTACCAAGTAAATATCCTCAATCCTACTCTCAACAGATCGCAAGAGCATCCATCCTGCTGGAGAATTTATTTGTGTTTGATTGAAGAATATTGACTTTAGTTTGCCTATCTGCCAATTTCTACTGTTGATGGAAATATTTGGTCATTGGCTTGCGTGGGCGAGGCGAATGGACGTTTACTGACATTTCCCGAAAAAACTTTAATCCTTCCAAGCCCATAAATAGATTAGAAAGGCAGAAGAACGGATCATTGACGGTTGTAGGAGAAGTGTGATCAATGGCTCCGACCGACGGAAGAATGGATCATTGATGGTTGTAGGAGAACTGTGATCAATGGGTCCGACCGACAGAAGAATGGATCATTGATGGTTGTAGGAGAAGTGTGATCAATGGCTCCGTCCGACGGAAGAATGGATCATTGATGGTTGTACGAGAAGTGTGATCAATGGGTCCGACCAACAGAAGAATGGATCATTGATGGTTGTAGGAGAAGTGTGATCAATGGGTCCGACCAACAGAAGAATGGATCATTGATGGTTGTAAGACAAGTGTGATCAATGGCTCCGACCGACGGAAGAATGGATCATTGATGGTGGTAGGAGAAGTGTGATCAATGGGTCCGACCGACGGAAGAATGGATCATTGATGGTTATCGGTAAATGGAATAAAAAATCTTGGTGAAATTTCTATTATTCCCAGGTGGAATTGTTAAGCACTAATGCACGTCAGACTGGCCAATCAAGTTGGGTCGATTTCAGCTTTGACGTCTAGCTGGTGCTGAATTAAGGACATTGACTCCCATTTGGGTAAGTCCCTATTGGCCCCACCCCCTCAGGGGCCCCACCCTCTTGGCCCCTCCCTTCACACTCACCTTTGGCTCCACCCCCTGAGAACCTCACACTTCCCCTTCCACCTGCCCGCTCAGATCCCCACCCCAAACTCCTTTCAGTTCCTGGGCCCGCCTCCGCACTCACCCCTCTTGGCTCTGGCCCCTTTGAGGGTCCCGGCCCCGCTAAGGACCCTGCCGGTCAATTTCTTTTGGAAATTCTCCTCCTCTGTCCTGCGGTCCCGTCCGGGGCAGGCGCAGACTCGAACCTCGAAACATCGGCGCCCCAGGAGCTGCCCGCTGCACCAGAAGGGTAGAGAACGGACATTAGACACAGACAGGAACCCAAGAGTCCTGGATCCCAGCCCTCCCCTCTCCAATCTCACTCCCCTCCTGAAGCTGGGGATATAACCCAGGAGTCCTGGCTCCATAGCACCCCCCGAATCTCACTCCCCTCCTGGAGCTGGGGATAGAAGCCAGGACTCCTGGCTCCCAACCCAACAGCTCCCCAATGCCTCGTGGCTGAATGGGGGTACACAGGTTGTGGGGAGTGGTCAGTTCTCTCCCAAGTGCTGGTCCCTGAGGGGAGGCAACTCCAGCCCCGGCAGGGGGCTACGAGGCGGGGGCCCATGGAGGGCTGGTTGGGGGGCACTTACTGCTTGCCCTCCAGAGTGATGATGGCCAGGATGGGGCGCCGGTTCATGCCCCCCATGCAGGAACTGTTGCACATGAAGTTATACAGCACGGTGGTGCAGTCAGACCCCACCTGCAGGGCAGAGAGGGAATTGCAATGATACCAGGGGCCCCTAGAGGGGACAGGCCCTGTGCCCCATTCCCCACCCCCCTGAGCCAGCCAGTCCCCGCCCTGGGGCCAGATGGGAGCCAGTGCCCCCTGGAGGGGACAGGCCCCATGTCCAGGTACCTGGGGCGTCTCGTAGGGCACCGTGACACTCTGGCGCTTGGTGTTTTCATCGTCGTGGTAATGTGCCTGCTGGTTCCCCTCGATCCGGATCAGATGGCGGGCTGGGGCGACCCCTGTCACAAGAGACGAGGGGGCAACTCAAGGGGGGACACCTCTGGGCCCCATATCCCCACTCCCTAACATCCAGCCTTCTCCTCCGGCAGATCAGAGCCAGTACTCCCCATCCCAAGATCCCTTCAGCTGGGTTTCACACACATACACCCCTGCAGCAGGGAGTTCCACAGGTCATCACCCTCCCCAGCCATGCCCCTCACCATCGCTGTACTCCATGCAGCGCTCGTGGTGGGGGCAGCGTCTCACCACCTCGGCCACGTGCTCCGATTTCTTGTAGACGGCCGTGGCCCGGACGATGGAACCGGGCGGGGGCTGGCTGGCCATCTTGATCTGCACGGGGCAGGTCTTCGCCAGCTGGCAGAAGAGCTTGTTCAGCTCCGGGGAGTACTGTGGGGGTACAGAGACGGGGGTCAGCAGGGGGTGCTTTCCCCTGGCAGGCAGGGCTGGCCCCAGGGCAGCACTAGGGGGCGCGGTGGGGCAGGGGGCTCAGCAGGGGATGCCCTCCCCTGGCAGGCAAGGCTGGCCCCAGGGCGGCGCTAGGGGGCGCTGTGGGGCAGGGAGCAGGGTGGGGGCTCATTTGGGTTGCTTGCCCCCCAGTCCTCCCTGGAATGCTGCTTCCCCCAGCCAGGTCCGTACGGTGCAGGTGACAGACTTGGCGGTCCCCGACTGCTGGAAGGTCAGCTCGAATCCATGCTCCCCAGCGTAATCCTCGGTGGAGGGGACGGTGGAAGAGGTGGGTGGTGGCTCCGGGGCCGGCCCGGGGAGCTCCCAGCCCTCATCGCTCCCCCCAGCCTGTGGGAGCAGGAGGGAGGGGTCTGCCGAGTCAGACAGGCCCAGGCCCAGGTCCGGGTCCGGGAGGCTCTGTGGGGGAGACATGGTGAGCGAAGGGTTAATGCCACAGCCCAGGCTCCCCCCAGACCCCCAACCGACCTCAGCCCCCCACAGAATCCTCTGCCCCCTCCCTCAACCCTGCCTTCTACCTCGGATCCAGCCAGCCCCACGGCCTCCCGGCCCCCAGCCCCTCACCATACCCCTGCTGTTCCCCCATGTCCCACTGCACCCATAGTCCCCCCACTGCTCTCCAGCCCCCTGAGTCCACCCTGGTGGGTTAGACCATGGGGGCTGGGAGCCAGGACTCCTGGGTTCTCTCCCCGGCTCTGGGAGGGGAGTGTGGCCAAGGGGGTGGGGGCGTGGCTGAGAGACAGGACTCCTGGGTTCTATTCCCCACTGGCCCCCAGCACTTACAAACAGCTCCTGGTTCTCCGGTGCTGTGGGATCCACATTGGTGGGCTGCAGCCTATTGAGAGAGACAAGAAAGGTAAAAATTTGTGTGTGTGGGGGGATCCCAGCTGTCCCCTCCGCCCCCCGCACCATGCAAGCGGAACCCAGCTCTTCTCTGCCCCTCTCTCAGCTCACCACACCTAAATTACCAGGGGTTTGGGGCATGCAGGGGCAGGTATTGAGAAGGGAAAGGGGGACGATTATGTTAGGGAAGGTGGGGTGAAGCCCGGGGGAGGAGGGGGGGGGCTAACAATCTGGGTGGAGGGGGCAAGGAGCGAGGGGGGTCCCCCCGACACTTACATCATGCTCCACCAATCGGAGAAGCTCTCCTGGCTCAGGGGTGGCTCCAGCCCGGGGTCCAACATCGGCTCCATTCTAGCTGTTCCCTAGAGGTAGGGTGACAATCAGAGAGAAGGGTTAAGGTGAAATTGAAAGTTGGGGTGAAATTAGAGATAAGGGTTAAGTTGAAATTAGAGATAAT
Source organism: Natator depressus (assembly GCF_965152275.1). Classification (NCBI taxonomy): domain Eukaryota; kingdom Metazoa; phylum Chordata; order Testudines; family Cheloniidae; genus Natator; species Natator depressus. Next base: position 2,026,467 of record NC_134261.1, on the reverse strand, counting down.
AATGGTTAAGGTGAAATCAGAGGTAAGGGTTAGGATGAAATTGAAGGTTAGGGTGAAATCAGAGAAAAGGGTTAAGGTGAAATTAGAGATAAGGGTTAAGGTGAAATTGGAGGTTGAAGTTAGGGTGAAATCAGAGATAAGGGTTAGGGTGAAATTGAAAGTTAGGGTGAAATTAAAGATTAGGGTTAGGATAAAATTGAAGGTTAGGGTAAAATCAGAGCTAAGGGTTAGGGTGAAATTAGAGATAATAATGGTTAGGGTGAAATCAGAGGTAAGGGTTAAAGTGAAATTGAAGGTTAGGGTTCGGGTGAAATCAGAGATAAGGGTTAAGGTGAAATTAGAGATAAGGGTTCGGGTAAAATCAGAGATAAAGGTTAGGGTGAAATTGAAAGTTAGGGTGAAATTAGAGATAAGGGTTCGGGTGAAATTGAAGGTTAGAGTTAAGGTGAAATTAGAGATAAGGGTTAGGGTGAAGGAAAGGGCGGGTGAGAGGGGTCAGGGTTTGGAGAGGGGTAGCAGGGTTCGAGTTACCCCTCTTGTTCCTAGAGGTATGAATCTGGCTGGATTAAACACACATTTTGTACACCCAGCTTCCGAAGTCGCTCTGTAGGCCGGCCCCGGCCCCCTCTCTATTTCCCGCTCTGCCAATCTCCTGCCTGACGCAGTGTCACACAACCATCCAGACCCATCGAGAAAAACTCCGCACAGCGTCGGGCCCAGATCCCTGCAGGACCCCGCTTGGGAAGCCCCCCCAATTTGAGCATGCATCCGCCGGGGTCCAGGTCTGTCCGCCGGGGAGCGCTATTCATAACGGCGTTGTGCTATTTTGAATCCCAACTCCAGTTACCTTTACGAACCTGACTTTCAAAAGGTTTGTTTGACAAGGCCCATTTCCCATAAAGCCCCATTGACAGGCTTTAATTATATCTCTAGCCCTTCCTCAACTGAATCCCGTAGCAGCTGACGGGCCTACATCCGGGGCATCCCCCTTTCAGCACAACATCAGCACTATTCTGGAATTTCCCCGGCCTTGCAAGATTTATTATGTATTAACATTGGCGAGCCAGAGACCTGCCTCGGCCAACTCGATGGGAACTCTTGGATACCAGTTATCCCGGTCTGCTGATTTAACAATGTTGATCTGGAGTGGATGATGCTTAATATCAAATAACCTCCTTGGTTAGTAACAGGCCAGAAAGTACCTCATCAGCCTCATGTGACATGGATATATCATCCTGCTCCTTCCCAAACACAGAACACCAATGTTTATTGATCACTTTGCCCGTTTTTGCATCATTAACTGTTTTACTCTTTGCATCTAGCTTTACTCTTTGCATCTACAATTTCTTCTGCTCCTAATATATACTTTAAAACACTCCTTATTGTCCTTCACCCTGCCAGCTTTTTTCTTCTCATGTCTTTAGCTTCCCTTAGCAATTTCCTACACGTCATAACTTCTAATTGATTGCAATCTATTCCCCCCCTTTTTTCCCATTTGTTGTACGTTGCTTTTGTTTATTTCTAACGGCTGCCTTCATAGCTGACACAGGTTGGACATTTAGCCAAAATTATTTCTATCTCTTGCTGGCAGCTTTTGTGGATTTTTAAAGAACTCCCAATTCTCATATTTCTGTCTACACTTTTCCTCCCAGCTCAGAATTTTCCTCCGCTTTGGGAAACTAGCAGTATTAAGTGTGCATCTTACTGATGAGGAGCATCATTTGTTTGCCCATATCGAATGTAACCAGGTCACAAACATGGGTCCCTAGGCACTCGCCAGCTTCCAGGCCAGAGATTAATTCATCTTTATTCATCATAGCGAAGTCCAAAATAGAGACGCCTCGTGGTGGGTGCAATACTGCTTGTGTTAGAAAAATACCGGCTAGTGGTTAGAGCAGGGGGGCTGGGAGCCAGGACTCCTGGGTTCTATTCATGGCTCTGGGAGGGGAGTGGGGTCTGATGGTTAGAGCGGGGGGGGGGGCATGGAAGTGAAAGGCTCTGCTACTTTCCCCTCCCACATCAGAGTGGGGTTTGGCGCAGACGCAGGGGGAGCCGCGCACCGGGCTGGGGACTGGGCCTTTGTGCACAGGAACATGGGGCTGGAAGGGACCTGGGGGGTCACTGAGTCCCCTTTCCCTCCCCTGCTCCTCCCTCTTTCCCCCACACTCCTCCCTCGCCTCCCCTGCTCCTCCCCCTTTCCCCCCACTCCTCCCACCCCCTCCCCCACCTGGTTCCCACCCTCTCCCTGCCTGTCTCCCCCACTCCTCCCTCCCCTCCCCTGCTCCTCCCCCTGTCCCCCCAGTCCTCCCACCCTCGCCTGCCTACCCCCCCACTCCTCCCTCCCCCACCTGGTTCCCACCCTCTCCCTGCCTGTCTCCCCCACTCCTTCCTCCCCTCACTTGCTCCTTCCCCCTCCCCCTGCCCCCCACTTCTCCCTTCCTCGTTTGCCCCCCCCGACTCCTCCCCTGCCTGTCCCCCCTCTTCCCTCCCCCACCTCCCCACCCTCTCCTGCCTGTGCCCCCCACTCCTCCCTCCCCCGCCTCCCTTCCCTCACCCCACTGCTCCCCCACTCCTCCCTCCCCCTGCCTGTCCCCCCTCTCTTCCCTCGACCCATTGCCCCACCCACTCCTGCTTGTCGCCCCGCCCACTCGACGTTCTCAGAACGTTCCAGGCAGCCCCAGGGAGGGAGAGGCACAGGGCGGGCCATACCATTCCTGCCGGAGAGGGGGACGACGCCTTCACGACCCTCCCAATAGCTCAAGGTTTAACGCACACACATCCCGCCCTTGGGCACGGAGCTTGGGTGGGGAGCCCCCCTCCCCTTCCCGCTATGTGCCTGGCGCCTTCAACCCTGTGAACATCCTCCCCGCACACACACTTTGTCTGCCCCCCCCCGTTTCGCATAATGGTGCCTTCCAATGGCAAGGGTAAGAGAGGGCAGGCGGGCCCTACCATTCTAGAAACGGGGAAGGGGTGTGTGTGTTTGAAAAGGTTCAAATCCTTTCAAATTGGGGGGGGGGACAGACCCATCCCTCATGGAATACAGACAGACAACAAGCGGGGAGGGGGACTGCTCAGGACGGGGGGAACAAGGCCCCCCCCCTTAAAAATATAGCGCTCCCGCTCCATTAAGACACAATGGGCTGGTCCAGGATGAACCAAGACTAGAATGGAGGAAGGGGGGGGAGCCAAAGTCCTTCCTGGCTGAGACACGCCCCCTCCCCTCTCGGGAGAAACCAAAATAGCCCCAGAGAGAGAGGCTGGCGCTGCATGGTTTAGCCTTTTCTGCTGCCCTCCCCCATGCACCCCCCCACTGCTCCAGCCAGGTCCCCTATGCGCCCCCATCCCATTGCCCCACCCCCAGCCTGGTCCCCAAGCACCCCCCACTGCTCCAGCCAGGTCCCCTATGCACCCCCATCCCATTGCCCCATCCCCAGCCAGGCCCCCAAGCACCCCCCACTGCTCCAGCCAGGGCTCCATGCAGCCCCCAGTTCCCCAGACAGACACCCCCCCAAGTAATCCCCCCCGTGCACTGCCCTGTCCAGGCCCCTCCTGCGTCCCCTCAAAATGTAGACACCCCCCACCCCCCTGGTTTGCCAGGGACCCGCACACCCCACTCTTCATCAGGCCAAGATTCTGCACAAACCCTCCACCTCATTTAAGATGCTCCCTCCTTACCCCCCCCCCCGCCCCAGGATTCCATATCCCTCCCCCCACACCTCCCCACCCCCACCCACACACTTGGGGGTCCCCCTCGGGGGACACCTCTCCACCCTCATGGGCTACGGAGATGACCTGCCAGCCTCTGGATGTGCCCCCCATCCCCCAGGCCCTACAGAAAAACTGGACAGTGGGTGGCAAGATTGTTTTCATTGTTTCCTTGTCTCCCCGCTCCCTGGACTGTCTGTTCTCTGTCTCTTGTCCGACACTTAGACTGGGGGGGGGCGGCAGGGAGCGTCTCTGTGTTCTGGATTCGTACAGCACCTGGCGCGGTCGGGGCCCGGTCCAAGACTGGGCCTAACGCAGGCCCTGTCACGATACAAATAAGGAGGAAGAATTAATCATCGGCCCAAGTCCTCCGGTCACCTTCCAGGATGGCCGGGGCAGGGGGCTTGGCAGGAGATTCCCTCCCTTTCCCTCCGCTATCTCCCCCACCCTGATCTCGATGTTCAGGGGGGGCCGAACCCCGCAGATCGCAGCGTTCCAGGGGTCAGGACCCCCGCGGATCAGAACGTTGCGTTGGAACCCTGTGGAGCCGGAAGTTCCACAGATCAGGACACCCCCCCGCCTCGCCCCCCGGCAGATCTCAACATTCCATGGCCAGAACCCCGCCACCCCGATGTGCCATGGGCCGAGTCTATTCCCTGCCCCCCAATGGATCTTCATGTTCAACGGATCGGAACCCTCAGTGGATCTCAACGTTCCAGGGACCAGAACCCCACGGACCTCAAAGTTCCATAGACCGGAACCCCACGGACCTCAACGTTCCATGGACCGGAACCCCGCGGATCTCAGCGTTCCAGGGACCGGAACCCCGCGGATCGCAACGTTCCGTGGACCGGAACCCCGCAGATCTCAGCGTTCCAGGGACCGGAACCCCGCGGATCGCAACGTTCCGTGGACTGGAACCCTGCGGATCTCAGCGTTCCGGGGACCGGAACCCCGCGGATCTCAGCGTTCCAGGGAATGGAACACCATGGAGCTCAATGCTCCATGGATCAGAACCCTCAATGGATCTCAACGTTTAATGGATCAGAACCCCTCAAGATCTTGGTATTCCACGGACCGGAACCCTATGGATCTCGACATTCCACAGACCGGAACCCCACGGATCTCGACGTTCCACGGACCGGAACCCCGCGGATCTCAACATTCCACAGACCGGAACCCCGCGGATCTCGATGTTCCACGGACCGGAACCCCGCGGATCTCGATGTAACACGGACCCAACCCTCGCAGAGCTCAGTGCTCCACGGATCAGAACCCTCAGTGGGGAACCTCAACGTTCTAGGGGCCGGAACCCCACGGATCTCAACATTCCACGGGCTGGAACCCCGCGGATCTCAACATTCCACCGATCGGAACCCTGCGGATCTCAACATTCCATGGGCAGGAACCCTGCGGGTCTCAACATTCCACCGATCGGAACCTCGCAGATCTCAACGTTCTACCGACCGGTCCCCCGCGGATCTCAGCGCCCCCGGGGTACTCCGCCTCCCCCCTTTTGAGCCGGAGCCAGACCAGAAGTGTTTTCATGACTCAGACCCTGATTCATAACCTCACAGCTTCACCCAAGCCCGGTCTCGGCTCAGCTCTCGGGCCAACTTCACGGCCTCCCCCCGCCCCGTGCCTGACTCCAGCCGGGCGGGGGAGGGGGGCGCCCGCCATCATCGCCACCCCGCACCGAGCCCCCTCCCAGCCCCCCAAAAGTCACCTCCGCGGAGATCTCCACTCCAGTCTCTCTCCCGGGCACTTTGCATCCACATGCACGAGTTGGGGATTTCCCGGCGGCCCAGGATGCATTGTGCCGCTGCCTTGGCCACGTGATCGTGGGCACGGTGAGGCCGTGGCCGCCATCTTTACTGTGGACAAAAAAAAAAGGAAAAGTGGCTGGGCCGTGCTGGTTTCTGGGAGCCAGGACTCCTGGGTTCTGTCCCCGGCTCTGGGAGGGGAGTAGGGGCTGGTGGGATAGAGCCGGGGGGGCTGGGAGCCAGGACTCCTGGGTTCTCTCCCCGGCTCCGGGAGGGGAGTGGGGGCTGGTGGGTTAGAGCCGGGGGTGGGGCTGGGGGCCAGGACTCCTGGGTTCTCTCCCCGGCTCTGGGAGGGGACTGGGGGCTGGTGGGTTAGAGCTGGGGGGGGCTGGGACTCCTCCACCCCAGTGGGAATTATCCACAGGCCGGAGGTAGCTCTCAGAGCTCTGATTCCCTGGTATGGGGCAGGGGGCCTTGTTACCACCCCAGCTGCCAGTGGCGTCTCAGGACCCAGCGGCAGGGGGTGGGAATAAGGGGTTCACGCGGGATCTTTCACCCCGGCATGGTGCCCTGCTCGCTTGTCTTCCCGCCCCCAGCATGTGGTTTCATCTGAGCCGCCGGCTTCCCGGACTTGGGAATTCCCCCGCATCCGGCTCAGGAGCCAGATCCTGATCTTGTGGGGAGGGAGCGGGGGCCTGGACGGCTGTAAATCCCTGCGCTGCATAGATCGCAGGTGGCAGGCTGGAAGGCCACACCCAGCCCCATCGCCCGCTGGCCCCGGGTGGCCATGGAGTGTGTCGTCTGCCGGCCCAGAGCACCGACTGCGACCACATCATGGCCATGATCCACGTGAGCTGCTGTGGGGCTGGGGTGGGGGCTGCTGGGGACATCAGGATGCCAGGATTCCCTTCCTGAGTGACTTTGCTCCCCTGGAAATGTTCTGTGCCTCAGTTTCCCCAGAGGCGGCGAAGCATCCGTGCTCTGTTAATTCATCAATGCCTTGCCCGATCCGTCCGTCCCTACACAGCCAATCTTATCTCTCCATCCCCAGACAACAACCCACAGTGTTAGGGTCCCCCCGCCCACCCTGAGTCTCGCTCATTCCCGGGGTCTCTGTGTCACGGAGTCCTCAGGTGATGCTCTGGAACTGCTCCCTACAAAGCCAGGCAGGACTCTGGGGAAGTCTCCTCTCTATGAGCAGCCTGTCTCCAGGACACACAACTTCCACCTTCCTGGGCCTGACCTCGGAGCATCCAGCATCCTCTGCCCCTCCGTGCACTTCCCCCAGCGAGTCCGCTCAGGCGGGGTCCTGGGGCAGCCAGAGGGTCCTGCCCCCCAACTCCGCAGTCAAACGGGACTCTCAGCCAGCCAGCAAAACAGAGGTTTATTAGACGACAGGAACATGGTCTAACACAGAGCTTGTAGGTGCAGAGAACAGGACCCCTCAGCTGGGTCCATTTTGGCAGGGGGCAGTGAGCCAGACAACCACGTCTGCCCTTCACTCCATGTCCCAGCCAGCCCCAAACTGAAACTCTCTCCAGCCCCTCCTCCTCTGGGCTTTGTCCCTTTCTGGGGCCAGGAGGTCACCGGATTCCTTTGTTCTCCACCCCCTTTAGCTCTCACCTTGCAGGGGGGAAGGGCCCAGGCCATCAGCTGCCAGGAAACAGGGTGTCGGCCATTCTCTGTGTCCAGACCCCTTCACACACCTGCCCTCCAGGGCTCTGCAATGATCATACACCCTTATCCCACCCCCTAGATACTTAAGAACGGCCTAGGGGAAACTGGGGCACCCCCACACTATTCAGAGGAAACATTAAGAACAGTTCTGCTTCCTCACGCTCTGGCTCTGTTTGTTCCCCCCAGGAGATTGCCGAATATCATAACCTGCTGGACGAGGTGACAATCAACTCCCAGGGTGAGCCAGACAGTGGGGGGCCAGGTGTGGGGAGGGGACACCCCCAAACTCAGCCTGATCCCCTCCAACTCACTTTGACCTCCCAACCTTCCCTAGAAACCTCCCCCAAATTCACCCCTCTGGCTCCCTTCTGGCCTTCCCCCCAAACTTCCCCCAAACTCCCAGTTTTCCCCAATCTCATCCCTGACCCCCCCCCCAATCCTTCCCACCACCACCCCAAACTCCTCCCCACACCTGTTGTCTGTCTGCTCCATTTCTCCCTGTAGTGTTGAGGGCTGACGGGTTTGGAGGGGACCCCTTCTACCAATGTCTCGTAGCAGAACTGGCCCCGGAGCAAGAAGACAAGCAAGGTACGTAAATTCATAATCCTCGCTCCGGTGTCAATCAGGAGTCACTCCGGTGTCAATCAGGAATCACTCTACTGGAGTGCACAGGACTGCTTCCCCTCTAGCTCACTCCGGTGTCAATCAGGAGTCATTCTTCTGGAGTTCACATGGCCATTTCCCCTCTTGCTCACTCCGTTGTCAGGCTGGAGTCGATAGGTCCGATTCCCCTCTCGCTCACTCTGGTGTCTATCAGGGGTCACTCCAGTGGAGTCCATGGGGCCAATTCCTGTCTCAGTCGCTCCGGGGTCAATCAAGAGTCACTCCATTGGAGCCAGCCGTCTGGATCCTGAGCTGGTGTGAACCCAGAGTAGTTCTGACTCTGCGGCTTTATCCCCATCTTAAACCAGGTCCAACCCCGCCTCTTGCTGGATCTGGACCTGGACCCCAGCTCCTGTGTGGTGCTCCCCCTGCCCAGTCCATCCCACAGAGGCTGGCCCCTGTTTGATCCCTCTCTCTCCCCCAGGTCACCTGATCGGCTACGCCTTATTCTTCTTTGGCTACAGTATGACCTCCGGCCGCATCGTCTACGTGGAGAATCTATATGTGGTCTCTGAGTTCAGAGGTAGGGTGCCATGCTGCATCCTTTGGGGAATGAGCCACGGCGGGGGAGAGGATGGGGAGCAGGGGGAGGAGGAGGCAAAATCAGCCCCAGTGTGACTCCAGTGAAGTGACTCCTGATTGACTCCAGAATGACTGCTGATTGACTCCTGATTGACTCCGGAGTGGAGTGAACAGCAGGAATCAGCCTTGCAGTCAAGAGAGAAGGAAGAGCTTCTGCTGGTGCGTTTCGTAACTGTTCCAAGAGCCAGGATTGCTCAGCCAAGGGTCAAGACCGCCCGCTCAGGATGACGGCCCCAGAAGACTCCACCCCCTCTGTTCAGGTCATGGCGATAATCTGCACCGCCGAGTCCATCAATGGTTAACGAGCCAGGTAACAGGGATGTGGAAAACAAAGCAGGGGAAATGTGACTCGCCCAGTAGGATAGCTGTGTCCTCTTAATGTGAACTAACGCTGTCAATCCAGAGGCACTCCCCTGGCGTTCACAGAGCCGGGTCCCCTGTTGCTCAATCTGGAGTCAATCAGGAGTCACTCCGCTGGCATTCACAGGTCTGGTTCCCCTCTTGCTCAATCTGGAGTCAATCAGGAGTCACTCCGCTGGCGTTCACAGGGCCGGTTCCCCTGTCGCTCAATCTGGAGTCAATCAGGAGTCACTCCGCTGGCGTTCACAGGGCCGGTTCCCCTGTCGCTCAATCTGGAGTCAATCAGGAGTCACTCCGCTGGCGTTCACAGGGCCATTTCCCCTCTTGGTCAATCCGGAGTCAATCAGGAGTCACTCCGCTGGCGTTCACAGGGCTGGTTCCCCTCTCATTCACCCCTGTTTTGAGGACGGAGAGAAGGGGAGGAGACTATGGATGCTGATTGTGGGGGGGAGGGCAGTGCCCACATGGACCCGAACGAACTGTAACCCCCTTTGCCGGGCTTTGGCTCCCTAGGCCGGGGGATTGGGAAGAAGCTGCTGAGTGAAATGGCTAAGGTAAGATTTTACCCCCTCTCCCTCTGCCCCACCCCCCAGGTTCTCCCCCCAGCCCTCAGCCAACCCCAGTGAGGGGGGGAGGGATAGCTCAGTGGGGGGAGGGATAGCTCAGTGGTTTGAACATTGGCCTGCTAAACCCAGGGTTGTGAGTTCAATCCTTGAGGGGGCCATTTAGGGATCTAGGGCAAAAACTGGGGATCGGTCCTGCTTTGAGCAGGGGGTTGGACTAGATACCTCCTGAGGTCCCTTCCAGCCCTGATAGTCTATGATTCTATGAGGGGAGGGGATTGGCACTCGGGATTTGGGCTGGAGTATCAGGTGATCAGGCACAAACCCCGCCCCCTTCTCCTTCACCCCACCCACCCCATCCCAGAGGGGGTGGGGTGGCCCCCCACTGGGGTCAGCAGCGGGCCCCGGGGGACATGCTCTCAAGGTGCCACTCTCAGTAAAGCTGGATTAGGGGAGTCTGGGATGGATTAATATGTCTGGATTGGGAGTAGGGGCAAATAGAGTTACCCTGTATTGGTGTAGATTAAGAAGTCTGGATTGGGATTGAAGGTAGGTTGGGGATAGATTAAGTGGTATGGATTGGGATTGGGGCAGACTGGTATAGATTAAGCAGTCAGTATTGGTATTGGGGTAGATTGGTGATGTATTAAAGAGCCTGGGTTGGGATTAGGGGCAGATTAGGGATAGATTAAACACTGTGGATTGTGTTTAGGGGTAGGTTGGGGTTAGATTAATCAGTCTGGATTGGGATTGAGGATAGGTTGGGGATTGATTATGTGGTTTGGATTGGGATTAGGGGTAGACTTGTATGGATTAAGCAGTCTGGATTGGGATTGGGGTAAATTGGGGACAGATTAAAGAGTCTGGATTGGGTTTTAGGGTCAGATTGGGAATAGAGTAAGAGGTCTGGTTTGGGATTCAGGCTAGATAATGTCGAGTTAAATAAAATGGACTGAATTAGAATTGGGGTTAGGTTTAGTTAAACACAATCTGGATTAATATTAGGATGTGATTTGTTTTCTTGATTTGGATTATGGATAGTTAGATAAAGGTACCCTGGGTTCAGAATATATTTGTATAGCTGTGTCATGGATTCAAATGTCCTGCCCATTCTTGGCCCTGCATAGTCCCTGGGGGGAGACCCCCTTCAGGGCGACAGCCCTTCTTGGCGGTCCACTCTCTCTCAGGGTTTAGCCCCCCACCTCCTGGAATCACACCTCTCTGAGCCTTACCACGCCTGTCTCTCACCGTGGGCCCCCTCAGGGAGTCCCCCTCGCTCTGGACCCCGAGACCTCCACTCCCAAACCCTCTTCTCTGGACCGGAGCGACTCTCAGCCAACGTAAAACAGGAGGGTTTATTGAGCGTCTGAACCCAGCACAGGGCCCTCGGGCCGAGCAACCCCCATCTCCAGGCTGTTGTCTGGGGGTCCCGGCAACCACATACCCTCTCTCACCACCTTGTTAAACTGAGGCGCTCCAAAAATCCCCAATTTCGTCACAAGCTGTAGTCGGGATTTGGGTGACAGGACTCAATAGGTATAAGGGATTGAGAGTGGATTAAGTGGAGAGTGGATTAAGGCTAGTGTTATCTGGGGGAATCTGGATTAGGGTTAGAGGAGGAGTCAGCGTCAAGTGGAGAGGGTGGAATCTGGATTAGGGTTAGAGGTCGAGTAAGGATTAGGTTTAGATGGTGGAATCTGAATTAGGATAGGAACACAATGAGTCTGGATTAGGATTAGAGGGCAGAATCATTTGGTCTTGGTTGAGTGTAGGACTTTGGATATCTGGATTAGGATTAGGGTTAGATTGGTATCTAGATTTGGATTAGGAGGGCCTGGATTGGGATTATGATTAAACGGGGCTGGATTAGGTTGGTGAGATTTGTCCATGCATGGATGCGCCTTCCCTCTGACCCGTCTACTCCCCAGTGCGCTGACCCGCTCCTCTCCCATCGCGGCAGGTGATGCTGGCCCGGGGCTGCACCGAGATGACGTTCACGGTGGCGGCGTGGAACAGCCAGGCCCTGGCGTGGTACTGGCACCTCGGGGCCCAGGACAAGACGGAGGCGAGCGACTGGCACTGCTTCGAGCTGGGGGCCGAGGCCCTGCGCAGGCTGGCAGGGGACGGACGGTGATCTGGGGCCATGGGGAGCCGGGCTGGATACGGCCACTGGTGCCAAGCAGGGGCCACGGAGCTAAACCAGCCGGAGCCCTCCGGGCCCCATGGAGTCCTGCATCTGCACCCCACAGCCCTCCATCCTTCCATCCCTCCTTCCCCTACAGCCCTCCATCCATCCAGCCCTCCTTCCATCCCCCATAGCCCTCCATCCCGCCCTCCTTCCATCCCTCCGTCCATCCCACACAGCCCTCCATCCCTCCGTCCATCCCACACAGCCCTCCATCCATCCAGCCCTCCTTCCATCTCCCATAGCCCTCCATCCCGCCCTCCTTCCATCCCTCCGTCCATCCCACACAGCCCTCCATCCCTCCGTCCATCCCACACAGCCCTCCATCCCTCCAGCCCTCCTTCCATCTCCCATAGCCCTCCATCCCTCCGTCCATCCCACACAGCCCTCCATCCCTCCGTCCATCCCACACAGCCCTCCATCCATCCAGCCCTCCTTCCATCCCACACAGCCCTCCATCCCTCCTTCCATCCCTCCTTCCATCCCACACAGCCCTCCATCCCTCCTTCCATCCCACACAGCCCTCCCACACAGCCTTCCATCCCACACAGCCCTCCATCCCTCCTTCCATCCATCCCACACAGCCCTCCATCCCTCCTTCCATCCATCCCTCCTTCGCACACAGCCCTCCATCCCTCCTTCCATCCCACACAGCCCTCCATCCATCCCTCCTTCCATCCCACACAGCCCTCCGTCCCTCCTTCCGTCCTTCCATCCGTCCTTCCATCCCTCCTTCCATCCCTCCATCCCACACAGCCCTCCATCCATCCATCCCTCCTTCTGTCCCCCATAGCCCTCCATCCATCTATCCATTCCTCCTTCCCCTACAGCCCTCCATCCATCCCCCACAGCCCATCCTTCCTCCATCCATTCATCCCTCCCTCTATCCATCCATCCATCCCACACAGCCCTTCCTCTGTCCATCCATCTACCATATCCCTCCATCCATCCATCCCACACAGCCCTTCCTCGATCCATCCATCTCCCGTATCCCTCCCTCCCTCCCTCCCTCCCTCCATCCATCCCACACAGCCCTTCCTCCAGCCATCCATCTATCTCTCCCAAGCGCCCTCCATCCCTCCACACCCCGCCCTCCAGCCCCAGTACAGCCAGGCGACGAAGTGGCTGCCGACACCAATAAACACGGGCCGACTGGGGCTGGGACGAAGGCCTCTTGTCTCAGCACCTCGCAGCGCGGGGACCCTGGGCGGTGTGCGAACGCAGACGGGGGGACCACCATGGGCACCCCCGGGAGTGTCGTCAGCTCCCCCGTGTGAGAGATGGGGAACCTGAAACGAACCACTAGCCCCCATTCCCCTCCCAGAGCCGGGGAGAGAACCCAGGAGTCCTAGCTCCCAGTCCCCCCCTGCTCTAACCACTAGCCCCCACTCCCCTCCCAGAGCCGGGGAGAGAACCCAGGAGTCCTGGCTCCCAGCCCCCCCCGTCCCATTGTCGCTGGTGTGACGCAGTCCCTGCAGGGATGGTGGCTGGGAGACCCATTAGCAGTGGGGGGCGGTGGGAGCAGTGGTGGGGGGGCACAGCTGGTGCTGAGCTCTGACAGCCTGGCGGGGGGAGTCTGCAGCCCCCCTGCCTGCAGCATCTCTCCAGCTTCTGGTGTGAGCAGGTCACAGGTGCCAGCTCTGATCCATCACCACTGGGGGGGGGGAGGGTGAAGGGGGGGCCTTGCATCTCTCTCTCCTCTGCGCACCTTTTCCTTTCTCTAGTGCCGGGGAGGGCCCCCTCTCCAGCATACTGATCGGGGCCCCTACCCCATTTCCGTCCCAGAGCCGAGGAGAGAACCCAGGAGTGCTGGCTCCCAGACCCCTGTTCTAACCACTAGACCCCACGCCCCTCCCAGGGCGGGTCCCGGAGGACACTTCAGCAAAGACCCCCACTCATCTCAGTGCGCGGATTCCTGTTCTGTTCAGCCGCAGACAGACTGGGGGGGAAGGGATGTGACTTCATCACCCTGCCCCCCCCACCCCCCTCCAAGGACCGCCCTGCTGGGAGAAATTAAGGAAAAACTCATCATGTTTAATAGTCAGCAGCTGAAAGGTCAGGGGGGGTGGGGGGCGCCCCTGGCTGGGCCGAGGCCCGTTAACCCTCCCAGCACCAGAATCGAGGGTGTTGAAAGGGGGGGGCAGTGAGGGGTCACCCGCCATGGGGGGGTGTCACGGCGTGCCCGGGCCATGCTCTGGAACTGCTCCCTACAAAACCAGGCAGGACTGCGGGGACCCTCCTCTCTCGGAGCCGACTGTCCCCGGGGCAAAATGCTTCCCCAGCTTCCACCTTCCTGGGGCTGACCTCGGAGCATCCAGCCTCCCCTGCCCTGCTGTCCGCCCGGGTGGGGCTCCTTGGGGGGGCCCTGCCCCCCAACTCTGCAGTCAGACGTGACTCTCAGCCGGCCAGTAAAACAGAAGGCTTATTAGTCGACAGGGACACGGTCCAAAAGGAGCCTCACACTCTCCCTCTAGGGCTCTGCAACAATCACACCCCCTTATCCCACCACCTAGAGACTTAAGAAGTGCCTAGGGGGAAACTGAGGCACCCCTAGAGTATTCAGAGGAAACATTAAGAACAGCCCCACTTCGTCACATCTCTCCCCGCTTCGAGACCGAACTGAGCGGGGTCACTTCAGCCGGTGACCTGGGGAAGTTCAAACCCACCATGGATGCCCCAGCATCTCTCCCGTTCCTTGGTGGGAGTTGCACCAGGCCCTTCCTGTTTCACGCCCTCCCTTAGGTCGGGCGTGCCTGTTGGCACTCGCAGGCGGCACGTGCCCTTTTGCCACCCCAAAACCCCTGGGGTTCACACTCAGATCGGGTCTTCTCCCAGCGCTCCAGTCTGGAGGGCTGCGATTCGGGCTCTCTGGGTGACGAGCCCCCATCTTGACCTTGGCCAGCTCTGGGCTTTGGCAGCCGCTCCCCACCTTGTGGCCCAGGTATGACACCTCTGCCATCCCCACCTTGCACCTTCCAGCTTTTACCCTCGGTCCTGCCTCCTTGGGGCAGCCCAGCCCTCTTCACCGGGGACACGTGTTCCTCCCAGGTCTGGCTAAAGACCCAGATGTCGTCAATGGACGCCAGGGCCAAGTTCTCCACCCCCCCTCAGCTTGTCTAGAATCTCACCGGGCCTAGGCCTGGAGTAGGCATCGGACACGGTGATGGCATTAAGCTTCTGATAGTCCCCACAGAATCGGATCGACCCGTCTTTCTTGGGGACCAGCCCCACGGGTGAGGCCCATGGGCTGTTGAACAGCTGGATCACCTCTAAAGCCAGCTTGACCTTGACCTCTCTCTCCAGGCTCTGGGCTGTTTTCCCAGTGACTCTGAACGGGGGACACCTGATGGGAGGACTGGCTCCCACTTCAGGGAAGAGATCCCCCCGGGGGGTCTTCCCCCTTCTCCTCCCAATCGTCCCTTATCAGGTCCCCTCACTCTCGTCCCATACAGCAGCTCCAAAGGGAAGAACCTGGTGGATTCCTGGGGCACTTCCCCGAATTGCAGGTGGGGCAGGTCCTTGTCCCCATCCTGCAGATAAATCCTCAGCATCATCAAACTCTCTCCACCAGCCCGTTGGACTGAGGGTGATCTGCAGAGGCCCAGCTGGGCCAGACCCCCCATTTCTCCCACCAGCCCCGGAGCAGGGCTGACAGGACAGTGGACCCCTGGTCTGTAAGGACCTCGCTGGGGACCCCCTGCCATGGTGTCTGCCTCGGTGGAGGACAGAGCCCCCGCCTCTGGGTCGCGAGATCCATCACCACCAGGACGTATTTCCTGGCTGAGGGGCTCCACTGTGTCCATAGCCACCTTCTGGAAAGGGTCCTCTATGATGGTCAGGAATCTCAAGGGGGCTTCACCCTTATCCCGGGACTTCCCCACCCTCAGGCCGGGGTCGCCGGACCCGCGTCTGCGTCACAGACTCCGGGCCAGTCAAAGTTCTCTGGATCCCCTGGTGTCCCGAGAGAGGGACATCACGGGCCAGGTGCGATAGCTGGTGGTGATTCTTCTGGGGCACCATCAGCCGCCTCCTGATCCCCCACAGTTCTGCTTCCCCTTGGGGAGCCCCTTCCCGGTACAGGAACCCCTTCTCCCACGGGAATCTGTCCCTGCAGCCTTCCCCAAGGGGCTTTGCAGCGCTGCGGCCAGCAAGTTCCCTCAGCTTCTTCCCCCTGTCAGCCAGGTCATCTGCGTTTTCACTGACCATTTCCATCTCAGTTCATTGGTTCCCTGGATTCAAATTCAAACCCTCGGCCGTTACAGGAGCAGGGCCGGGATCCTGTCCCAAAGAGAGACAGTCACCCCCAACAGGGTCTCACAGCCGATGTCCTGGAGCACCCCAACGACCAGCCAGCCCCACCCCTCCTGGGTCTGCACAGGGATCTAGGCCCTAGGCAGGGCGAGGGGCTTCGTCCCTGGGACCCTCACCCAGCTCACACAGCCCCTCAGCATCTGGTGGGGCTGCACCATCCGGGGCCTGACACCAGTTCTCTCTGTCCCAGGGTCTTGCCGTCCCAGGGTCTTGCCACCCCAGGAATGGCTCCCCATCGACCATCATCTTCCGCTCCCACTGGGGGTCCGAGGGGCCGGGCCCCAGGAAACTCCACACAGACATATAGGTTGGGGTCAGGAGTGGGAGCCTGTCCACCGCCCCACCCATCTGGCTGACGGAGTCTATGGCCTTGGGACCCAGCAAGGGAGCTAGACACCGGGGCTTTTCCGCAGGGTCCCCCTGGTTCAAATCTCCAGCCTGCTCAAAGGCAGTGAGGTGGGCATCCACATCCCCCCACTCCTTAACCAGGGGCAGCAATTTACTCTCGAGGTTCCCTGCAGAACTGGCCCCCCGGGGTCTATCCCCACTCACCCCGGGGAGGTCCCCTAGGCCTCTCCGCTCCCCCACCGCCAGTTCATGCTGCTCCTTCTCCTGCAGCTCTTTCTCAGGCTCTCACTGTCTCTCACAGTCCTCTTGCTCTCTCGGACTCAGCTCCAATCCCGTCCGTCTCCGATCCCCCGATGGGGAACCCGATCGTGAACACCCCCGTCTGGTCGGGGACAGGAGTCTTGGGGATGCCTGGCTCCCACTCCAGCTGCTCCCAGATCTTGTAGCCCCATTTGGGGTCAGGAATCTGTTCCTTAGAGCGGTCAACCTCCTCCAGCTGCACGATAAACTGTGCTTTGCTGAACTTTCCAATGCATAATCCTCTCTTTCTGCACAGGGTTACAATGTCCTTCTTCAGGAGACGGTGACAGGCCATCACTCCGCTCTTCCCAAGTTGCTGTGGACTCACAGGCCTGTGTGCTCTCAGCTCCCCACGGTTTCCAGGGAGAACCCCTCATGTGCCAGCCCTGCTCGAGGTCACCACCTCTTTGCCAGGGTCGAGCGGCAGACTCCCCCGCCCCTGAGACTGCTCATCGCAGTCCCCAGGGGGACCCCATTATTGCAATAGTCTTTCTCGCTGGTC
The DNA here is from genome assembly GCF_965152275.1 of Natator depressus. NCBI lineage: Eukaryota > Metazoa > Chordata > Testudines > Cheloniidae > Natator > Natator depressus. The sequence goes on along the minus strand of NC_134261.1, from coordinate 2,009,505 downwards.
ACACACTCCCAGGGGTTAAGCGTAGCTCCTTTGCCCCCTGAAACTGCCCCACTCTGAGCCTTCAGCACGCCTGGTCCTCATTAGCCCCCCTTCGTTTTACTGCTCCCCAGTTGCTTACTGCCGGATGCTCGGTCCATGGGGTGCAGTACATCCCACCGCTGCCACCAGTTGTCACGGAGTCCCCGGGCGATGCTCTGGATCTGCTGCCTACGAGGCCAGGCAGGACTCCGGGGCAGTCTCCTCTCGGGGAGCAGCCTGTCTCCAGGGCAAGAAGCTCACCCGGCTTCCCCCTTCCTGGGTCTGACCTTGGAGCATTCAGCCTCCTCTGCCCCTCCGTGCGCTTCCCCCAGCGAGTCTGCCCGGGCAGGGTCCTGGGGAAGCCAGAGGGTCCTGCCCCCCTGTTAGGGGGCTTATTCCTTCACCCACTTACTTCCCTGGTCCTTCTCGCATGAACAGAGAGCAACAATCCCCCAAGTCCAAAGGTGCAAACAATTCGATGTTTATTGGGGTGAAGTTCCAGCAAGCATGATTCCAGTTTCCTTCCTTAGTGTCCCCCTTCCCAGCTCTGACAGCACAGAGCCTTACACCTGGTCCCTGTTCCCATTCCCCCCTTAGCAAAACATGATTCCAATTTCCCCACCCCCCTTCCCTGTCCCCATTTCCCCCTTTAGCAAAACGTGATTCCAATTTCCCCATTCCCTGTCCCCATTTCCCACCCCCCCACTTCCTGAATGACTGCAGACTGTATAGTAAAACTTGAGTTCTGCTTAGCTATACCTTAACTAATCATTTTCCTGAAATTTAACTAACCAATTTAACTAACTAGCTCAGTGGTTTGAGCATGGCCTGCTAAACCCAGGGTTGTGAGTTCAATCCTTGAGGGGGCCATTTAGGGATCTGGGGCAAAAATTGGGGATTGGTCCTGCATTGAGCAGGGGGTTGGACTAGATGACCTCCTGAGGTCTCTTCCAACCCTGATATTCTATGAATTGTAACATAATTATGTAACCAATTATATCCTACCGCCTTAATTACTTTACACCCAGCAAAATTCATTATACAGCGGACAGGAACAATCACAGAACCAGACAGAGATGATGCCGACAAACAGTGGCAAAGTGGGAATTATAATGACAAAACAATACCGAAGTGGGGATTTCACATCCCAGCTATTGACAAGGGAGTTCTTGGCAGGCAGGATGCTATCAAACTTAAGTTTCCTTTTACATCTTCGAGGCACTTCCCTTTCTCTGGAGGCGATGGGCATTATCAGGACAGGAGTGTATTCCTAACGGCCCAATAGGACCTTCTTTCAATGTGACTAGTTCGGGATGTGAGGAGGTGACCAGTCGCTTCCCAGCTTGTGGCTCCCTCTGTTGCTTAGCCAAAGATCTTAGGGCCTCAGACTGTCGTGGTAAGAGAAGGCCCTTACACCGGCAGACCGTGATTTTGATTCTTCCTTTTATACCCCTAACTAGCCAAGTGATAAGAACACGCCTAAATTCTTAGCGTACAGGCCTTTACCGACAGGCCTGAATAGCTATATCCGAACACCCCCCAACTCCGCAGTCAGACGTGACTCTCAGCCAGCCAGGAAAACAGAAGGTTTATTAGACGACAGGGACATGGTCTAAAACAGAGCTTGCAGGTGCAGAGAACGGGACCCCTCAGTCAGGTCCATCTTCGGGGGGCAGGGAGGCCAGAGCCCCATCTGGCCCTCCCTCCGTTTCCCCAGCCCGCTCTCCACCCCAGCTCTCTCCAGCCATCTCCCCCGGTCAGGAGGCCACCTGATCCCTTTGTTCTCCAACCCCTTCAGCTGGCACCTTTGCAGAGGAGAGGGCCCGGGCCATCACTTGCCAGGAGACAGGGTGTCGGCCGTTTTCTGTGCAGACCCCTGCACACACCTGCCCTCTAGGGCTCTGCGACGATCATACACCCTTATCCCGCCACCTAGATACTTAAGAACTGCCTAGGGGAAACTGAGGCACCCACCCAGTCTTCAGAGAAACCATTAAGAACATTCCCACTTCGTCACAGTGGGGGAGAGAGCAAAGCTGGTTCCATAAAGGGCCCTGCGAAACCCCACTCAAAACTGGGGAGAGAACCCAGGAGTCCTGGCTCCCAGCCCCCCCCCACTCTAACCCACCAGCCTCCACTACCCACCCAGAGCGACAATGGTGTGTGTGGGGGGGGCTGGGAGCCAGGACTCCTGGGTTCTCTCCCTGGCTCTGGGAGGGGAGTGGGGGCTGGTGGTTAGAACAGGGCGTGGCTGGGACTCCCCCACCCCAGTGGGAATTATCCACAGGCCGGAGGTAGCTCTCAGAGCTCTGATTCCCCGGTGGAAGGGGGGGGTACCCCCGTTACCACCCCAGCTACCAGTGGCTTATCAGGACCCGGCGGCGGGGGGCGGAAATAAGGGGTTCACACGGGATCTTTCAACCCTGGCACGGTGCCCAGCTCGCTTGTCTTCCCATCCCCCAGCGTGTGGTTTGATCCGAGCCGCCAGGTTCCCAGACTTGGGAATCCCCCCCCCCCCCCCCCCGCACCACCCAAATCCAGCTCGGCAGCCAGATCCCGCCCAGCTGGGGAGCGGGCGGGGGGGAAGGGCGTGGACGGCTGTAAATCCCTGCGCTGCATAGATCGCAGGTGGCAGGCTGGAAGGCCACACCCAGCCCCATCGCCCGCCGGCCCCGGGTGGCCATGGAGTGCGTCGTCCGCCCGGCCCAGAGCACCGACTGCGACCACGTCATGGGCATGATCCGCGTGAGCTGCCGTGGGGCAGGGGCGGGGGGCGGCTGGGGGCTGCTGGGGGCATCAGGAAGCCGGGGTTCCCTTCCTGAGTGACTTTGCCCCGCCCGGAAATGTTCTGTGCCTCAGTTTCCCCAGAGGCGGAGAACAGTCCGTGCTCTGTTAATTCATCAATGCCTTGCCCCATCCGTCCGTTCCTACATGGCTAATCTTATCTCTCCATCCCCAGACAACACCCCACAGTCTGTCTATCTAGCCCCACAGTGTTGGGGTTTCCCCCACCCACCCTGAGTCTTGCTCGTTCCCGGGGTCTCTGACTCTGTTTGTTCCCCCCAGGAGATTGCCGAATATCATAACCTGCTGGACGAGGTGACAATCAACTCCCAGGGTGAGCCAGACAGTGGGGGGCTGCATGTGGGGAGGGGACACCCCCAAACTCAGCCTGATCCCCCCAACTCACTTTGACCTCCCAACCTTCCCTGGAAACCTCCCCCAAATTCACCCCTCTGGCCCCCTTCTGGCCTTCCCCCCCAAACTTCCCCCGAACTCCCAGTTTTCCCCAATCTCATCCCTGACCCCCCCCCAATCCTTCCCACCACCACTCCAAACTCCTCCCCACACCTGTTGTCTGTCTGCTCCATTTCTCCCTGTAGTGTTGAGGGCTGACGGGTTTGGAGGGGACCCCTTCTACCAATGTCTCGTAGCAGAACTGGCCCCGGAGCAAGAAGACAAGCAAGGTACGTAAATTCATAATCCTCGCTCTGGTGTCAATCAGGAGTCACTCCGGTGTCAATCAGGAATCACTCTACTGGAGTGCACAGGACTGCTTCCCCTCTAGCTCACTCCGGTGTCAATCAGGAGTCATTCTTCTGGAGTTCACATGGCCATTTCCCCTCTTGCTCACTCCGTTGTCAGGCTGGAGTCGATAGGTCCGATTCCCCTCTCGCTCACTCTGGTGTCTATCAGGAGTCACTCCAGTGGAGTCCATGGGGCCAATTCCTGTCTCAGTCGCTCCGGGGTCAATCAAGAGTCACTCCATTGGAGCCAGCGATCTGGATCCTGAGCTGGTGTGAACCCAGAGTAGTTCTGACTCTGTGGCTTTATCCCCATCTTAAACCAGGTCCAACCCCGCCTCTCGCTGGATCTGGACCTGGACCCCAGCTCCTGTGTGGTGCCCCCCCTCCCCCAAGTCCATCCCTACCCCACAGTGGCTGGCCCCTGTTTGATCCCTCTCTCTCCCCCAGGTCACCTAATCGGCTACGCCTTATTCTTCTTTGGCTACAGTGTGAACACCGGCCGCATTGTCTACTTGGAGAATCTATATGTGGTCTCTGAGTTCAGAGGTAGGGTGCCACGCTGCTTCCTTTGGGGAGTGAGCCACGGCAGGGGAGAGGATCGGGAGCAGGGGGAGTGAGAGGCAAAATCAGCCCCAGTGTGACTCCAGTGGAGTGACTCCTGATTGACTCCAGAGTGACTCCTGATTGACTCTGGAGTGAAGTGAACAGCAGGAATCAACTTTGCAGTCAAGAGAGAAGGAAGAATTTCAGCCGGTGAGCTTTGTAACTGTTTGTTCCAGAAGCCAGGATTGCTCAGCCAAGGGTCAAGGCCGCCCGCTCAGGATGATGGCCCCAGAAGGCTCCACCCCGTCTGTTCAGATCATGGCGATAATCTGCACCGCCGAGTCTGTCAATGATTAACAAGCCAGGCAACAGGGATGTGGAAAACAAAGCGGGGGGGAATATGACGTCTCCCAGTTAAAGAAGTCTGGGCTAGATGAATGGACTGTACGGTGGGTAGAAAGCTGGCTAGATCATCGGGCTCAATGGGGAGTGATCAATGGCTCCATGTCTAGTTGGCAGCCGGTATCAAGCGGAGAGCCCCAGGGGTCGGTCCTGGGGGTGGTTTTGTTCTATATCTTCATAAATGATCAGGAGAACGGCGTGGATTGCACCCTCAGCAAGTTCACAGATGACACTAAACTGGGAGGAGAGGTAGATACGCTGGAGGGCAGGGATAGGATACAGAGGGACCTAGACAAATTAGAGGATTGGGCCAAAAGAAATCTGATGAGGTTCAACAAGGACAAGTGCAGAGTCCTGCACTTAGGACAGGAGAATCCAATGCACCACTACAGACTAGGGACCGAATGGCTCGGCAGCAGTTCTGCAGAAAAGGACCTAGGGGTGACAGTGGACGAGAAGCTGGATATGAGTCAGCAGTGTGCCCTTGTTGCCAAGAAGGCCAACGGCATTTTGGGATGTATATGTAGGGGCATTGCCAGCAGATCGAGGGACATGATCGTTCCCCTCTATTCGACATTGGTGAGGCCTCATCTGGAGTACTGTGTCCAGTTTTGGGGCCACATATGACAAGAAGGATGGGGAAAAACTGGAAAGCGTCCAGCGGAAGGCAATGAAAATGATTAGGGGACTGGAACACATGACTTACGAGGAGAGGCTGAGGGAACTGGGGATGTTTAGTCTGCAGAAGAGAAGAGTGAGGGGGGATTTGATCGCAGCCTTCAACTACCTGAAGGGGGGTCCCAAAGAGGATGGAGCTCGGCTGGTCTCAGCGGTGGCAGATGACAGAACAAGGAGCAATGGTCTCATGTTGCCGTGGGGGAGGTCTAGGTTGGATATTAGGAAACACTATTTCACGAGGAGGGTGGTGAAGCACTGGAATGGGTTCCCCAGGGAGGTGGTGGAATCTCCATCCTTAGAGGTTTTCAAGGCCCGGCTTGACAAAGCCCTGGCTGGGATGATTTAGTTGGGGTTGGTCCTGCTTTGAGCAGGGGCTTGGACTAGACACCTCCTGAGGTCCCTTCCAACCCAGATCTTCTATGATAGCTGTGTCCTCTTAATGTGAACTAACGCTGTCAATCCGGAGTCACTCCACTGGCGTTCACAGGTCCAGTTTCCCTCTCGCTCAATCCAGAGTCAATCCGGAGTTACTCTGCGGGCGTTCACAGGGCTGGTTTCCCTCTCATTCATGCCGGTTTTGCGGGGGAGAGAAGGGGAGGAGACTATGGATGCTGATTGTGGGGGGGAGGGCAGTGCCCATCTGGACCCAAACGAGCTGTAACCCCCCTTTGCCGTTCTTTGGCTCCCTAGGCTGGGGGATCGGGAAGAAGCTGCTGAGTGAAATGGCTAAGGTAAGATTTTACCCCCTCTCCCTCTGCCCCACCCCCCAGGTTCTCCCCCCAGCCAACCCCGATGAGGGGAGGGGATTGGCACAAGGGATTTGGGCTGGAGTGTCAGGTGATCAGGCACAAACCCCGCCCCCTTCTCCTTCACCCCACCCACCCCATCCCAGAGGGGGTGGGGCGGCCCCCCACTGGGGTCAGCAGCTGGCCCCGCGGGACATGCTTTCAAGGTTTCACTCTCAGTAGAGCTGGATTAGGCAGTCTGGGATGGATTAATATGTCTGGATTGGGATTAGGGGCAAATAGAGTTACCCTGTATTGGTGTAGATTAAGAAGTCTGGATTGGGATTGAAGGTAGGTTGGGGATAGATTAAGTGGTATGGATTGGGATTGGGGCAGACTGGTATAGATTAAGCAGTCAGTATTGGTATTAGGTGTAGATTGGTGATATATTAAAGAGCCTGGGTTGGGATTAGGGGCAGATTAGGGATAGATTAAACACTGTGGATTGTGTTTAGGGGTAGGTTGGGGTTAGATTAATCAGTCTGGATTGGGATTGAGGATAGGTTGGGGAGAGATTAATCATTCCGGTATGGGATTGAGGGTAGATTAGGGATAGATTAAGGAATCTGGATTGGTACCAGGGTAGATTGGGGTAGACTAAAGAGTCTGTATTGGGAGTATGGGTTGATTGGGAATAGATTAATCAATCTGGATTGGGATTAGGGGTCGATTGGTGATAGATTAATCAGTCAGGGTTGGGATTAGGGGTAGATTGGGGATAGATTAAACCATCTGGATTGGGATTAGGGGTTGAATGGGAATAGATTAAACACTCTGGATTGTGATAGACTGGGGATAGATTGTGGAGTCTGGATTGGGATTAGAGTCGGACCATGGATAGATTAAGCAGTCTGGATTGCTGTTAGGGGTAGACTGCGGATAGAGTAAGAAGTCTGGTTTGGGATTTGGGCTAGATAATGTCGGGTTAAATAAAATGGACTGAATTAGAATTGGGTTTACGTTTAGATAAACACAGTCTGGATTAATATTAGGATGTGATTTGTTTTCTTGATTGGATTACGACTAGTTAGATAAAGGAACCCTGGGTTCGGAATATATTTATATAGCCGTGTCATGGACTCATGCCCACTCTTGGCCCCGTGCGGTCCCTGTGGGGGACCCCCTTTAGGGCGACAGCCCTTCTCGGGGCTCCACTCTCTCTCAGGGGTGCCACCTCTCCGAGCCATAGCATGCCTTGTCTCTCGCTGTGGGCCACCCCAGGGAGTCCCCTCGCTCTGGACCCCCGGGGACTCCACTCCCAGAGGGAATGGTGACCCCCTGTTCTCTAGACCAGAGCGACTCCCAGCCACCGAAAAACAGGAGGGTTTATTGAGCGTCTGAACCCAGCACAGGAAACTCTCCAGGTCCTCGGGCCTAGCAACCCCCATCTCTAGGCTGTTGTCTGGAGGTCCCGGCAACCACATACCCTCTCTCACCACCTTGTTAAACTGAGGCGCTCCAAAAATCCCCAATTTCGTCACAAGCTGTAGGCGTGATTTGGATGACAGGGCTCGGTAAGAAACTAATCTGGATTGGTATAAGGGATAGAGAGTGGATTAAGAGGAGAGTGGATTAAGGCTAGTGTTATCTGGGGGAATCTGGATAAGGTGGAGAGGGTGGAATCTGGATTAGGGTTAGAGGTCAAGTAAGGATTAGGTTTAGATGGTGGAATCTGGATTAGGGTAAGGAGACAATGAGTCTGGATTAGGATTAGAGGGCAGAATCAACTAGGACAGGTTGAGTGTAGGATTTGGGACACCTGTATTAGGATTAGGGTTAGATTGGATTTGGATTAGGAGGGTCTGGATTAGGACTAGACAGTGCTGGATTAGGAGAAATCACCCATGCTGGTCTGTATCAGGATTAGATCAATGTGGATTAGGATTAGCAGGGACTGGATTATGAGAAATTTTACATTCTGGTTTGGATTAGGATTATCTGGGACTGGATTAGGTTGGTGGGATTAGTCCATGCATGGATGCGCCTTCCCTCTGACCCAGAGCCAGGCCCCCAGTCTCCTCCCCCATGCGGTGACCCGCCCCTCCCCGTCGCGGCAGGTGGTGCTGGCCCGGGGCTGCACCGAGATGACGTTCACGGTGGTGGCGTGGAACAGCCAGGCCCTGGCGTGGTACTGGCACCTCGGGGCCCAGGACAAGACGGAGGCGAGCGACTGGCACTGCTTCGAGCTGGGGGCCGAGGCCCTGCGCAGGCTGGCAGGGGACGGACGGTGATCTGGGGCCATGGGGAGCCGGGCTGGGGCCACGGAGCTAAACCAGCCAGAGCCCTCCGGGCCTCACAGTGTCCTGTGTCTGCCCCCCACAGCCCTCCATCGCTCCCTCCATCCCACACAGCCCTCCATCCATCCCTCCATTCCCCATAGCCCTCCAGCCATCCCTCCATCCATCCAGCCCTCCTTCCATCCCTCCATCCCCCATAGCCCTCCAGCCATCCATCCCTCCATCCCCCACAGCCCTCCCTCCATCTACCCATCCCTCCATCACCCATAGCCCTCCATCCATCCATCCCTCCCTCCATCCCCACAGCCCTCCTTCCATCCCTCCATCCCACACAGCCCTCCATCCATCCATCCCCCACAGCCCTCCTTCCATCCCTCCATCTGTCCCTCCATCTGTCCCTCCATCCCCCACAGCCCTCCATCCATCCAGCCCTCCTTCCATCCCTCCATTCCCCATAGCCCTCCAGCCATCCCTCCATCCCACACAGCCCTCCAGCCATCCAGCCCTCCTTCCATCCCTCCATCCCCCATAGCCCTCCAGCCATCCCTCCATCCCACACAGCCCTCTATCCATCCATCCCTCCATCCCCCACAGCCCTCCCTCCATCTACCCATCCCTCCATCACCCATAGCCCTCCATCCATCCATCTTTCCCTCCATCCCACACAGCCCTCCATCCATCCAGCCCTCCTTCCATCCCTCCATCCCCCACAGCCCTCCCTCCATCTACCCATCCCTCCATCACCCATAGCCCTCCATCCATCCCTCCCTCCATCCCCCACAGCCCTCCTTCCATCCCTCCATCCCACACAGCCCTCCATCCATCCATCCATCCCTCCCTCCATCCCCTACAGCCCTCCATCCCTCCCTCCCTCCTTCCATCCCTCCATCCCCTATAGCCCTCCATCCCACACAGCCCTCCATCCATCCATCCCCCACAGCCCTCCTTCCATCCCTCCATCCCACACAGCCCTCCATCCATCCATCCCCCACAGCCCTCCTTCCATCCCTCCATCTGTCCCTCCATCCCCCACAGCCCTCCATCCATCCAGCCCTCCTTCCATCCCTCCATTCCCCATAGCCCTCCAGCCATCCCTCCATCCCACACAGCCCTCTATCCATCCATCCCTCCATCCCCCACAGCCCTCCCTCCATCTACCCATCCCTCATAGAATCATAGAATCATAGAATATCAGGGTTGGAAGGGACCCCAGAAGGTCATCTAGTCCAACCCTCTGCTCGAAGCAGGACCAATTCCCAGTTAAATCACCCCAGCCAGGGCTTTGTCAAGCCTGACCTTAAAAACCTCTAAGGAAGGAGATTCTACCACCTCCCTAGGTAACGCATTCCAGTGTTTCACCACCCTCTTGGTGAAAAAGTTTTTCCTAATATCCAATCTAAACCTCCCCCATTGCAACTTGAGACCATTACTCCTCGTTCTGTCATCTGCTACCATTGAGAACAGTCTAGAACCATCCTCTTTGGAACCCCCTTTCAGGTAGTTGAAAGCAGCTATCAAATCCCCCCTCATTCTTCTCTTCTGCAGACTAAACAATCCCAGCTCCCTCAGCCTCTCCTCATAAGTCATGTGTTCCAGACCCCTAATCATTTTTGTTGCCCTTCGCTGGACTCTCTCCAATTTATCCACCTCCTTCTTGTAGTGTGGGGCCCAAAACTGGACACAGTAGTCCAGATGAGGCCTCACCAATGTCGAATAGAGGGGAACGATCACGTCCCTCGATCTGCTCGCTATGCCCCTACTTATACATCCCAAAATGCCATTGGCCTTCTTGGCAACAAGGGCACACTGCTGACTCATATCCAGCTTCTCGTCCACTGTCACCCCTAGGTCCTTTTCCGCAGAACTGCTGCCGAGCCATTCGGTCCCTAGTCTGTAGCGGTGCATTGGATTCTTCCATCCTAAGTGCAGGACCCTGCACTTATCCTTATTGAACCTCATCAGATTTCTTTTGGCCCAATCCTCCAATTTGTCTAGGTCCCTCTGTATCCTATCCCTCCCCTCCAGCGTATCTACCACTCCTCCCAGTTTAGTATCATCTGCAAATTTGCTGAGAGTGCAATCCACACCATCCTCCAGATCATTTATGAAGATATTGAACAAAACCGGCCCCAGGACCGACCCCTGGGGCACTCCACTTGACACCGGCTGCCAACTAGACATGGAGCCATTGATCACTACCCGTTGAGCCCGACAATCTAGCCAGCTTTCTACCCACCTTATAGTGCATTCATCCAGCCCATACTTCCTTAACTTGCTGACAAGAATACTGTGGGAGACCGTGTCAAAAGCTTTGCTAAAGTCAAGAAACAATACATCCACTGCTTTCCCTTCATCCACAGAACCAGTAATCTCATCATAAAAGGCGATTAGATTAGTCAGGCATGACCTTCCCTTGGTGAATCCATGCTGACTGTTCCTGATCACTTTCCTCTCATGTAAGTGCTTCAGGATTGATTCTTTGAGGACCTGCTCCATGATTTTTCCAGGGACTGAGGTGAGGCTGACTGGCCTGTAGTTCCCAGGATCCTCCTTCTTCCCTTTTTTAAAGATTGGCACTACATTAGCCTTTTTCCAGTCATCCGGGACTTCCCCCGTTCGCCACGAGTTTTCAAAGATAATGGCCAAGGGCTCTGCAATCACAGCCGCCAATTCCTTCAGCACTCTCGGATGTAACTCGTCCGGCCCCATGGACTTGTGCACGTCCAGCTTTTCTAAATAGTCCCTAACCACCTCTATCTCCACAGAGGGCTGGCCATCTCTTCCCCATTCTGTGATGCCCAGCGCAGCAGTCTGGGAGCTGACCTTGTTAGTGAAAACAGAGGCAAAAAAAGCATTGAGTACATTAGCTTTTTCCACATCCTCTGTCACTAGGTTGCCTCCCTCATTCAGTAAGGGGCCCACACTTTCCTTGGCTTTCTTCTTGTTGCCAACATACCTGAAGAAACCCTTCTTGTTACTCTTGACATCTCTTGCTAGCTGCAGCTCCAGGTGCGATTTGGCCCTCCTGATATCTTTCCTACATGCCCGAGCAATATTTTTATACTCTTCCCTGGTCATATGTCCAACCTTCCACTTCTTGTAAGCTTCTTTTTTATGTTTAAGATCCGCTAGGATTTCACCATTAAGCCAAGCTGGTCGCTTGCCATGTTTACTATTCTTTCGACTCATCGGGATGGTTTGTCCCTGTAACCTCAACAGGGATTCCTTGAAATACAGCCAGCTCTCCTGGACTCCCTTCCCCTTCATGTTAGTCCCCCAGGGGATCCTACCCATCCGTTCCCTGAGGGAGTCGAAGTCTGCTTTCCTGAAGTCCAGGGTCCGTATCCTGCTGCTTACCTTTCTTCCCTGCGTCAGGATCCTGAACTCAACCAACTCATGGTCACTGCCCCCCAGATTCCCATCCACTTTTGCTTCCCCCACTAATTCTACCCGGTTTGTGAGCAGCAGGTCAAGAAAAGCTCCCCCCCCTAGTTGGCTCCCCTAGCACTTGCACCAGGAAATTGTCCCCTACGCTTTCCAAAAACTTCCTGGATTGTCTATGCACCGCTGTATTGCTCTCCCAGCAGATATCAGGAAGATTAAAGTCGCCCATGAGAACCAGGGCATACGATCTAGTAGCTTCTGCGAGTTGCCGGAAGAAAGCCTCATCCACCTCATCCCCCTGGTCCGGTGGTCTATAGCAGACACCCACCACGACATCACCCTTGTTGCTCACACTTCTAAACTTAATCCAGAGACTCTCAGGTTTTTCCGCAGTTTCGTACCGGAGCTCTGAGCAGTCATACTGCTCCCTTACATACAGTGCTACTCCCCCACCTTTTCTGCCCTGCCTGTCCTTCCTGAACAGTTTATAACCATCCATGACAGTACTCCAGTCATGTGAGTTACCCCACCAAGTCTCTGTTATTCCAATCACGTCATAGTTCCCTGACATCACCAGGACCTCCAGTTCTCCCTGCTTGTTTCCAAGGCTTTGTGCATTTGTATATAGGCACTTGAGATAAACTGTTGATCGCCCTCCATCACCCATAGCCCTCCATCCATCCATCCTTCCCTCCATCCCACACAGCCCTCCATCCATCCCTCCTTCCATCCTTCCCCCCCCTTCATCTCCCCCGTCCCTCCCCAGTGCCCTCCATGTCCCCCCCACCCCCGGTGAGTCGAAGCTCTGGGTCCATACAGGCTCCACTCCTCACCAGGCCGGTGGGGCCTGACGATGCGACGAAGCGGCTTGCGACCCCAATAAACATATGCCAGACTGGGGCTGGGACGAAGGCGTCGTCTCTCACCGCCTCGCGGACCCCGGACGGTGTGTGAACGCGGGGGGACGGGGTGGGAGGGAAACACAATGGTCACTCCCAGGATTGCCGTCAGCTCCCCCTGTGAGTGATGTGGAATCTGAAACTAACCACTAGCCCCCACTCCCCTCCCAGAGCCGGGGAGAGAACCCAGGAGTCCTAGCTCCCAGTCCCCCCTGCTCTAACCACTAGCCTCCACTCCCCTCCCAGAGCCAGGGAGAGAACCCAGGAGTCCTGGCTCCCAGCCCCCCCCGCTCTAACCACCAGCTCTCACTCCCCTCCCAGAGCCCGGGAGAGAACCCAGGAGTCCTGGCTCCCAGCCCGCCCTGCTCTAACCACTAGCCCCCACTCCCCTCCCAGAGCCGGGGAGAGAACCCAGGAGTCCTAACTCCCAGTCCCCCCCTGCTCTAACCACTAGCCTCCACTCCCCTCCCAGAGCCGGGGAGAGAACCCAGGAGTCCTAGCTCCCAGTCCCCCCTGCTCTAACCACTAGCCTCCACTCCCCTCCCAGAGCCAGGGAGAGAACCCAGGAGTCCTGGCTCCCAGCCCCCCCCCGCTCTAACCACCAGCTCTCACTCCCCTCCCAGAGCCCGGGAGAGAACCCAGGAGTCCTGGCTCCCAGCCCTCCCTGCTCTAACCACTAGCCCCCACTCCCCTCCCAGAGCCGGGGAGAGAACCCAGGAGTCCTAACTCCCAGTCCCCCCCTGCTCTAACCACTAGCCTCCACTCCCCTCCCAGAGCTGGGGAGAGAACCCAGGAGTCCTGGCTCCCAGCCCCCCCCCGCTCTAACCACTAGCCCCCACTCCCTTCCCAGAGCCGGGGAGAGAACCCAGGAGTCCTGGCTCCCAGCCCCCCCCCCCCATTGTCACTGGTGTGACTCAGTCCCTGCAGGGATGGTGGCTGGGAGACCCATTAGCAGTGGCAGGGGGGGGGGGCACAGTGTGAGCAGGTCACAGGCGCCAGCTCTGATCCATCATTGCTGGGTGAAGGGGGGGGGGCCTTTCATCTCTCTCCTCTGCGTAGCTTTCCTTTCTCCAGCGCTGGGGAGGGCCCCCTCTCCAGCCTATTGATCGGGGCCCCTACCCCACTCCCCTCCCAGAGCCGGGGAGAGAACTCAGGAGTCCTGGCTCCCAGCCCCTCCTGCTCTAACCCACCAGACCCCATTCCCCTCCCAGAGCCAGGGAGAGAACCCAGGAGTCCTGGCTCCCAGCCCCTCCTGCTCTAACCCACCTTACCCTACACCCCTCCCAAAGCCGGGAGAGAACCCAGGAGTCCTGGCTCCCAGCCCCTCCTGCTCTAACCCACCAGACCCCACTCCCCTCCCAGAGCCAGGGAGAGAACCCAGGAGTCCTGGCTCCCAGCCCCTCCTGCTCTAACCCACCTTACCCCACTCCCCTCCCAGAGCTGGGAGAGAACCCAGAAGTCCTGGCTCCCAGCCCCCCCTGCTGTAACCCACCAGACCCCATTCCCCTCCCAGAGCCAGGGAGAGAACCCAGGAGTCCTGGCTCCCAGCCCCTCCTGCTCTAACCCACCCGACCCCGCTCCCCTCCCAGAGCTGGGAAAGAACCCAGGAGTCCTGGCTCCCAGCCCCCCTGCTCTAACCCCCAGCCCCCACTCCCCTCCCAGAGCTGGGGAGAGAACCCAGGAGTCCTGGCTCCCAGCCCCCACTGTTCTAAACCACCCGACCCCACTCCCCTCCCAGAGCCGGGGAGAGAACCCAGGAGTCCTGGCTCCCAGCCCCTCCTGCTCTAACCCACCCGACCCCACTCCCCTCCCAGAGCCAGGGAGAGAACCCAGGAGTCCTGGTTCCCAGGCCCCCCCCGCTCTAACTCAACATTGTGGCGGGGGGGTGTCTGTCTGCAGAGAATGGGGTAAATTGAAGGGTCCCTCGCTGGGAGTGGCCCCTCCCTTCTGTCCAGCCCCTGCCCCCTGAGTTAGGTTTAGGGGGTCCCGGGGAGGTGGACACTTCGGCCAAGACCCCCCACTCATGTCACTGCGCAGATTCCTATTCTGTTTAGCTGCAGACAAACTGGGGGGGGGGGGAAACGGACTGTGAGTTCATCACCCTGCCCCCCCCTGAATCCCCCTGGCTGGGAGAAATTAAGGAAAAACTCATCATGTTTAATCATCAACAGCCAAAAGGGCGGGGGCGGGGGCGGGGGGGGGGAGCCCCCAGCTGGGCCAAGGCCCGTTAACCCTCCCAGCGCCATAAACAAGAGCGTTGAAAGGGGGAGGGCAGTGAGGGGACCACTCCCCACGGGGGGAAAGAGAGCGAAGCTGGTTCCATAAAGGTCCCCGCGAGACCCCACTCAAAGCTGGGGAGAGAACCCAGGAGTCCTGGCTGCCAGCCCCCCACTCTAGTTCCTAGATCCCACTCCCCTCCCAGAGCTGGGTTCTCTCCCCAGCTCTGGGAGGGGAGCAGGGGCTGGTGGGTTAGAGGAGGGTGGGGCTGGGAGCCAGGACTCCTGGGTTCTCTCCCTGGCTCCGGGAGGGGAAGGGGGGCTAGTGGTTAGAGCGGGGGGGAGTTGGGAGCCAGGACTCCTGCGTTCTCTCCCCAGCTCTGGGAGGGGAGGGGGCGCTAGTGGTTAGAGCAGGGGGCCTGGGAGCCAGGACTCCTGGGTTCTCCTCACAGCTCACCCTGGCGGGAACAGACAGAACCATAGAGACCGTGGGTGGAGGAAACACACAAACAGATTTTATTGGGAATTGATCATGGCATAGCAGGACCCCCCTAAGCACCAAGGGAGGGGGCGGCAGAGCACCCCGCAGGGGCTGGGACCCCCAGGGGGCGGGGCTGGGACCCCCAGGGGGCGGGGCTAGCAGGAGGTGAGGGTTTTCCAGTAGAAGCTCTTGCAGCCGGCTTTTCGCTCCCGGGGGGTCGTGGGGGGCCGGTGCCAGCGGGGGGCCGCATCCTGGGGAGACAGCTCAGCGCGCAGGAGTCCGGAGACGGCTTTTAGCACCACGGCCCGGGACAGCGCCTGGGGGTGGGGGGAGGGAAGAGAGACCAAGAGTCACCCCGGCCCCACCCCACTCACAGAGAGAACCCAGGAGTCCGGGATCCCAGCCCCCCCCCCCCCGCTCTAACCACCAGCCCCCGCTCCCCTCCCACAGCCAGGGAGAGAACCCAGGAGGCCTGATTCACCCCCCATCCCTGGCTCTACCCCACTTCCCTCCCCTTCCTGTAACCCCTAAGTCTCCCTGAATTAATCTCTCTCCTGACTGGGGGGTAACCAAAACAGCGCTCAGAGCCCCCCTGTTCTCAGATATGCAGACCCCAGCTCTATACCCAGGGCGAGTTCTGGGAGGGAGAAGAGAGCTAAAGGGGCTGGGTTGGGGGGCTTCTGGGAGAAATGGCGGGCAGCGGAGACTGCCCAGCCCATCCCCAGGACTCCCATCAGGGTCCACCCTGCTCAGGAAACGGGGTGTCCCCATCTGACCTCCCCTGCCTTGGGCATCAGTCTCCCTTCTTTAGGATCTCTGCCTTCAACACCCCATCCATGCCACCCCCCCATCCGCGCAGCCCCCCATCTCTGTAGCCCTCCCAGGACACCCTCAATCTACACAGCACCTCCATCTCTATAGCCCCTCAGGGCACCTCCTCAAACTCTGCAGCCCCCCCGTCACCCCAGGGGACCCCAATTTCTGCACACACCCCTCTCTATGCAAAAAAATCTAACCACGCCCAATTTCTGCAGAGGACCCATGGCACCCCAAAACTCCCCCCAGGGCACCCCTAATTTCTGGACAGCCCCCCCATACACCCAGGACACTTCAAACCCCCAAACTCCCCAGGGGTGCACCCCCATTATGCAACACCCCTCACTTTCCCCAGGGCCCTGGAATTTCACCACAGTCCCCCCATGACATCTGAGGTGCCCCCTGGACGATGCAGTACCCCAACCCTGCAGAGCACCCCAATTTCTACACAGCAACAAAACTCCATCCCCCCAATCTGTGCAGCACCTCCAAACTCCTTCAGGCCCCCCAATCTATACAGTACCCCAACCACCCTCCTGGAGCACCCTAAACCCTATATAGACCCCCAAGCTCTGCAGTACCCCCTAAACTCCAGCATGAGTCCCCCCATCCCTCCTCAATCTCTACAGGACCCCCCCTAGCCCCCCAATCCCTGCAGCTCCCCCCAATTCCCCCTTCCCCCCAGGGGCACTCTGACCATACCCTACCCCCCATCTCACCTGGCTCCCCAGGCGGGGGGCATGGAGCCGGGGGGCGCCGGCCGGCGCGGGGGTCCCAGGGCGCAGCGCAGAGCTGGCGAGGAGAAAGAGGAGGAAGAAAAGCGGGGACCCCATGGTGCCGAGGCTCGCCCCCAAAACCAGCTGCCTGACACCAAGCTGGGAAGCAGACAGAACTTGTGTGCGACCAGCCCCCCCCCCAGCCCTGCCTCTTATATGCACCCCCCCCCCAAGAGAGTGGGGGGGCAGCCCAGCCAATGAGCCGCTAGGGGGTGCAGGGGAGGGGGTGGACAGGCAGGGGGTGCTGGGAGGGGGGAGGATGGGAAGAAGGCAGGGGATGGGGAGGGCAGCTGAAAGGGGGAGTGATCAGGGCTTGCTGGGGGGGCAGTTCAAGGGGGGGCATCCCACTTCCCGCAAGGTCCCAGTGGCTGCACCCAGACACCTCCCCCCCCCACACACCCAGACACACACCCCTCGGGGGGGGGGGGCGACCAAGCGAGAGAGACTATCCAGTACTTGCCCCATTCCCCGCCCCCCTGAGCCAGCCAGTCCCCGCCCTGGGGCCGGATGGGAGCCAGCACCCCCTAGAGGGGACAGGCCCCTGCCCCATTCCCCGCCCCCCTGAGCCAGCCAATCCCTGTCGTGGGGCTGGATGGGAGTTGGCGCCCCCTGGAGGGGACAGGCCCCTGCCCCATTCCCTGCCCCCCTGAGCCAGGCAGCTGGGACCTCAGGACCTGCCCGCTCGGCTCACAGGATGGAGGATTTGGGCTTGGCGAGACGTTGGGCCACCTTCAGGGGAAAGACGGGTGGGACCGGCCCTACCCCAGGCTCTGTGGGCTCGAGTCAGCCAGAGGGCAGGCGCCGAGCGCACGCTCAAGTCACCTCGCCACTGACACCGGGTGACAAATGTGCTGACGGGGATGGGGGGGGGGGGAGATGACAAATTCTTGACTTGACCATTGATACGGGGAAAGACACGGAAGATCTCGTCTGCACGGCTGAAGAGGAGCTGACCGTAGGACCGAAAAACAAACTGCCGCTTCGCGACAAGTCCTCACGCCTTGAGAAGAGAACTAAATCCAAACCGGCGTTAATACGCCCGCCCACGGTGCTTTTAAAAAGGCCCGTTTCCCCAAGCGGAAAGCCATGCCGAGCCAAATCAGCCGGGAGGAAACTGATCAGATCAGGAAAACGCCACCGTGCCTTGGGGATTGTAGAAGGACGCTTCGTAAGGTGCCACACTCAAGGGAAAAAAAGCCGGCCAAGTTAAAAACAAAAACAAAAAAACCCCCAAAAACCAACCTGGTTCTGAGGGGAAAGTGATGGCTATAAAAAGATGAACATGGAACAAATGGAAGAAAAGGGGAGATTGATCGTACTGAATAGAAATCAGAAACTAGGAATCGTAGTACATTGATAAGGGAAGCAAAAGGGCCACAAAGAGGCATGGCCAGCACAGTTAAGGACAGTAAGGAGGTGGGGGGGGGTGTCTTTAAAATCATACTAAGACAAACCAACAACAAACACAGGCCATACTTACAGGGTGGAAGTAGGGACTCTGAAAGAGATTTGGGCGTCATGGTGGAGGAGCAGCTGAACACAAGCTCCCAGGGCGACGCTGTGGCTAAAAGAGCGAATGCGCTCCTGGGATTTATAATCGGGGGAATCTGGAGTAGGAGAAGCAGAGAGGTGATGTATACTCTGAATTTGGCCCTCGCGCGACCGCGGCTGGACTCCCGTGTCTGGGTCTGGCGCCCCCAATTCAAGACGGCCGGGGCGCCAGACCCGGACATGGGAGACCGAAAAGAGCCACGTGAAGGATTAAAGGATTAGAAAACCTGCCTTATGGGGACAGCCTCACGGAGCACCAGCCATTTAGTTTAACGCAGAGAAGGTTAAGGGGTGACTTGGAGGGGTGATTTTTCAGGGCAGGCCCCTGGCCTGGGTTGTACAGGGCAGCCCAGATCACAGCGGTCCGGGCATTGGAATCTAGAAAACCCAGGAGCCCTGGCTCCCAGCCCCTCCATCTCTAACTGCCAGCCCCCACTCCCGTCCCACCGCCGGGGAGAGAACCCAGGAGTCCTGGCTCCCAGCCCCCCCCCCGCTCTAACCCCTAGTCCCCACTCCCCTCCCAGAGCCACATAGGGTACCCCAGTAACGCCTCCGAACAAAAGAAAGCAGGACATTTCATTGCCAAGAGTGAAAAAAAACAAATCTTTAATCCAACTGCCCCCCGCCCCAGAAAGGGGGAGGGAGGGTGAAGTACGCAATGGAAACGGTTAATGGTGATGAAGGAAACCCCTCCCCCAGCCAGGGATAGAACCCAGGAGTCCTGCTCCGCCCGCTCCCACTGCCCTCCCAGGAGCTGGGGATGGAACCCAGGCATCCTGACATGCACTGCTAGGGGCTTGTTAATGGGATATCATCTGCCCCCTGAGACCAGCTCAGGGTCCGACAGGCCCCCCCCCCCAAAATGGGCGGGGAGTCAGGGCTCCTGGGGAGGAGAGGCAGCCAGTCCCTGTCCCCTCCCCCTCCAAAAAACAAACTGACCTAGAAACTGAGGGGAGAAATCCCAAATCCTGAGCATCCCCCTCCCCCCAAGCTGGGCTATGAACCCCTGGAGTGGGGAGAAATATAACCACTGCCCCCCCCGTGAGAAATATTGGGGAGACATGCTGGGGGGGGGGGGGAAGAGACAGGTTCACTTCCTGTCCTGCCACAAAGCCCTGCCCTCCGGTGTATACCAACTGGGGAGGGGGGGGTCCCCCCTCACCCCAATATTAGAGCAGGGCTAATTCCACCCCCCCCTTCTGCTGCCACCCCCCCATCTTGACCTTGGGGCCTGGTTGATTTTAAGGTGCTCAGGAACTGGGGGGGGAGGCAAGGGGCAGAGGGGACCCTGAATTAACAGCGATTGGCAGAGCAGGGACTCTGGGGGTGCAAACGTGCCCCCAAAGTGAAGGGAGAAATGCAGGGCAGAGAGGGATTAATAGAAGACAATGGAGCTGGGGGGCAGCAAGAACTGGGGGGTTCTGCCCCCCCAAAATGATGGGAGAAGCAGGGCGCAGGGGAACCCCCAATATTAATAGATGCCGACATAGCCAGGGGCAGGAATCTGGGGGGCACAAGGCAGGACCTTTGCCCCATAGGGGATAGGAGGAACGGGGTTGAGGGGGACCCCAAGTCGACGGATACTAAAGCAGTTGCTGGCAGTGGGGGCAGACAGAGCCCCTCCCCCAGGGCAGAGACCAGGGGGTGAGCGGGGGCTGGGCACCCCGAGCCCTCAGCAGTCGGTGGTGATCTTCGAGGAGAGCTCCTGGATGCGCCGGGCGCTGCACGATTTGCACAGGATGTGCCCATCCAGGGGGTAGCAGCCCCGGCCCTCGCCCTCCGACGACAGCAGCAGCCCACACTCCTGGGGCGGGGGGGACAGAGAGTCCGTCAGAACCCAGGCGTCCTGGCTCCCAGCCCCCGCTCCCCTCCCAGAGCCGAGGAGAGAACCCAGGAGTCCGGGCTCCCAGTCCCCCTGCTCTAACCAGCAGACCCCACTCCCAGCGCCGGGGAGAGAACCCAGGAGTCTGGGCTCCCAGTCCCCCTGCTCTGACCCACCAGCACCCACTCCCTTCCCAGTGCTGCAGAGAGAACCCAGGCGTCCTGGCTCCCAGCCCCCTGCTGCTCTGACCCACCAGCCCCCGCTCCCAGCGCTGGGGAGAGAACCCAGGCATCCGGGCTGCCAGCCCCCACCTCACACTTGTAGCACCCAATGTGGAAGCTCCGATCCAGGGCCACGATCCTGACCGTCTCCTCCTGCCCGGGCTCGGGCATGATGGCGTTGCCACACACGGAGCAGCGGGGGGCGAACTTCCTGCGGGGGTGCAGAGAGGGGAAGAGGGACGTCAGGGGAGCCGGGGGCAGGGCCAGGGGCGGGGCCACAGGGCAGGGGGGCGGGGCCGTACCGGTGGAAGTCCTCGATACAGTGGACCTGGCTGGTGGCGTCCACGGTGAAGGGGACCCCGTCCAGGCAGTGATGGCAGACCACGCAGGTGAAGCACTGGGGGTGATAGGCCTTGCCCATGGCCCGCAGGATCCGGTCCAGGATGGGCTTGGAGCACATCGAGCACTTCTCCAGCGTCACCTGGCGGGAGGGGAGAGCCGTGGGCCTGGGTCCAGCCCCCCCAGCTCTAACCACCAGCCCCCACTCCCTTCCTGGAGCCAGGGAGAGAACCCAGGAGTCCTGGTTCCCAGCCCCCCTGCTCTAACCACCAGCCCCCACTCCCTTCCTGGAGCCAGGGAGAGAACCCAGGAGTCCTGGCTGCCAACCCCCACTGCTCTAACCACCAGCCCCCACTCCCTTCCTGGAGCCAGGGAGAGAACCCAGGAGTCCTGGCTGCCAACCCCCACTGCTCTAACCCACCAGCCCCCACTCCCCTCCCAGAGCCGGGGAAAGAACCCAGGTGTCCTGGCTCCCAGCCCCCGCTGCTCTAACCCACCAGCCCCCACTCCCCTCCCAGAGCCAGGGAAAGAACCCAGGAGTCCTGGCTCCCAGCCCCCCCTGCTCTAGCCACTAGTCCCTACTCCCCTCCTGGAGCCGGGGAGAGATCACAGGAGTCCTGGCTCCCAGCCCCCCTGCTCTAACCACCAGCCCCCACTCCCCTCCCAGAGCTGGGGAGAGAACCCAGGCGTCCTGGCTCCAAGCTCTAGCCCACCAGCCCCCACTCCCCTCCCCGAGCCGGGGGAGAACCCAGGCGTCCTGCGGCCCGGCACTCACGACGTAGCAGGCCTCGCAGTAGGCCCGGCGCTCCATGGCGTAGAAGGGTTGGCCCCGCAGCCGGGCGTGGCAGGTGGTGCAGGTGAAGCAGGGCACGTGGAAGACCTGGTCCATGGCCACGCAGCCCGTCCCGTCCCCCACCACGTTCTCCCCACAGCGGGCACAGCGCCCTGGGGAGGGGGGCAGAGGTCACACGGGGCCCCCCCAGCTCCTCCACTGACCCTTCCCCCCACCTCTCCGCTCCCCGCCCACTCCAGCCCCCCTGCCGACCCCCCCACCTCCCTGACCACCAACCTCTCTCCCAGCCCCCCACTGCCTCAACCTCTCATGCCCACAACCACCCCAGCAACCCCCTCCCTGCCCCTCAAGCACGAACCCCCCTGACTCGCCACCCTGTAACCCCCCAGCCCCCCCCGCCACTCCCTGCCCCCCTCACCGAAGTACTCCCCAGCCGGCGGGTGGTTCATGTCATGCACCAGCTTCCTGGTCAGTCTGTCCAGCTCCTCCTCCGGGCGGCTCGGGGGGGCCTGGGGGGAGGGAGACCTCGGCTGGAGGCTTCGCTCACGTTGATCCCCCCCCCCCCCCACGAGATGGTACAATCCCCAGCAGGAGAGAACCCAGGAGTCCTGGCTCCCAGCCCCCACTGCTCTCACCCCCCAGCCCCCACTCCCCTCCCAGAGCTGGGGAGAGAAGCCAGGCATCGTGGCTCCCAGCCCCCACCCCCCCTCGCTCTAACCACCAGCCCCCACTCCCCTCCCAGAGCCGGGGAGAGAACCCAGGTGTCCTGGCTTCCAGCTGTCCCCCCCCCACTCTAACCACTAGCCCCCACTCCCCTCCCAGAGGACCCAGGGGTCCTGCCCCCCCTCATACTCCCGGCCCATTCCCTCTCACATTACCTGGTGCTGGTATCCTCCTCCACCACCAGGGGGCGCCTTCCCCGTCACCGCCGTCTCTTCCTTGCCTGGGGTCCTGGCGGCAGCCTGGTACGGACCCCCAGCCGCCTCCCCCGTTTTGGCCAGCCCCCCGGCCCCATAGCACTCCCCCTTGCCCGGCCTCTTGCCGTAACCCCCCGGCTCCAGATACCAGCCCTCCTCCCCCCTGGCGCCCGGCTCCAAGGCGTACTGGGCCCCGCGGCCCACTCGGGGCGAGGGGGGTGCGTAGGCCTGTTCGGCCCGGTGCCTCGGTTGACCGTAACCCAGCACTGGCTGGGCGACTTTGACCTGGACGTTGAAGGCCGGCCCGGCCGACGTGGTGTAGGACGCGGGCATGGGCTGCGGGTAGGGCTTATGCCCGGGCGGTGCCCGCGGGTAGCCTGCCCCATATTGGGGAGACGGCCCAGAGGAAGCTGTTGAGGTGGTGGGTTGGGGCGATGGACCATAGGGTGAGTTCTTGGGGGCAAAGGAGCCCGGCTTGTAGGGGCCGGGCATTTTTGGGGGGGCGGGCTGCGGGGGGCCAGAGGCCGAGGGGTACGGGACGGAGTCGAAGTTCTGGAGAAGAAAGGAGAGGAAAGAGGAGACGTAGGCTGGTGTGGGGCTTTGGGGGTACCCCATATTACCAGCCCCCCCAGCCTGCAAGTCCACCCCAACCCTAAATGCATTGAAACACCCATTGTTCCCCAAGGAACCCCACTCGTCCATGTTGATCGTCAAGTCTTGCCAGGCCAACGGCGACTCTGCGAAACCATCAATATCTTGTGAACCGTGAAGGATAGAAGCACCTGCCATACCCCATTGGAAAGCTTGGATTTGTAGTTTTCCAACGGTGCCTGGCATTCATCTCTATCCCCACCGGCTCAGGAAATATCGGGCAATAAAGGAGGCCCACTGTGACGTCCCGTGAACCATCTCCACTTCCCTCCCCCCGAGGTTCTGGTTGGAATGTGATTTTCGGTGGCCGATCCCCAGGAAACCAGGGGAGGGAGATGCGGCCGGTGATACCAACGGAAAGCCCAGGGTCTCTACTTTCCAACGGTGTCACATGCAGAAGCCTGTGTCCACTGGTTCCGGAGATATCAGGCGCTGGAGTTGCCATGCGGTGGGCAGGAGAGGGGCAAGAAGGTACTTGGAAGGACGTGATTATAGGGTCTGAAATCTCATTAGGGCGGGAGAGGCTGTGCCATTGAAAACCCACCAGGTCAAACCCCCCCTCCCACAGAACCCTCCGGTGGGGGGGGCGTTTACCTGCCTCTCCCCCCGGCGTTGGGGGCCGGCATTCTCCATATCAGCCAACATACTGGTGAGCGAGTCTATTTGGGCGTCGATGCTGGAGGGGCGGTGGGGCCCTGGGTCTAGGGCAGACCCCTAAGGAAACAGACAAGGAGGGGGAGGGGATTATGGTGTGGGGAGGGGAGGGGAGGGCTATAAGGTACTGCCCAGGCCTGTCAGCTGGGATCAGACAGTCCAGCTGCTGTCCTAGTGGCAGGTAGTTCCACAGGGTAACGGGAATCAAGCCTCATGCTCCAAGGCATGAGATGGTCAGGAAGGAGCCTTCCCACGTGCCCCATATGACCAAGGCAGGTGAATTATGGGAAACTTATGCTTTCTCCAAGGTCCCACGGAGGCAAGGCACTGGGCTGCATAGGTCACCCCCCTCTCCACCAGCACCCCAAATCCCTGTCCCATCCCCCCAATGCCCGGGGGCCCCATTCCCTCCTCCTACCTGCATGTGGTACCCGCATCCAGCAGAGGGGGGGCCACCCCAGGGCACCCCCAGTTCATCCTTGGCCCCTGGGGCTGATGGGTAATGATGCTCCAAGTCAGCCGGGGGGCCGAAGCTGGAAGGCAGGGGACGGGAGGGGAGGCTGCCTAGAGGGGAAACAGCAATGGGTCAGACCTACAGGCCCCCTCCCTCTCTATTCCCCCCTCCACCGCCTCCCAGATTCCCCCCCTCAGCCCTGCCCCCAACCTGGATCAGACCATTCGGGTGGGGCGGGGGGGGGTGGGAGAGGAAAACCAGGTATTTACCAGGGCCCGCTGGCTGGTAGCCTGTCCCGCTCATGTCCCCCCCGTTCTGCTCCTGGGGGGCCGGCCTGGGGGGCGCAGGAACAGGGGCGTATTTCTTCTGGGGTTTGCCGAGTGCCAGAGCCGAGACCGAGACGCCTGGAGACCCCGAGGAGCTCAGCTGCTTTGGGGGAAGCCAGGTGGGACCGGACATCTCTGGGACCTGCAGGGGGGGGGGGTGTAGAGAGGTTAGAACAGGGGGGGCTAGGAGCCAGGACTCCTGGGTTCTCTCTGTGGCTCCTGGAGGGGAGCGACGGCTAGTGGGTTAGAGCAGGGGGGGCTGGGAGCCAGGACTCCTGGGTTCTCTCCCCTGCTCTGGGAAGGGAGTGGGATCTGGTGGGTTAGAGCAGGGGGGCTGGCAGCCAGGACTCCTGGGTTCTTTCTGTGGCTCCTGGAGGGGAGGGGGATCTGGTGGGTTAGAGCAGGGAGGCTGGGAGCCAGGACTCCTGGGTTCTCTCCCCTGCTGTGGGAGGGGAGTGGGGCCTGCCTTGGGTCTGTCTAGATTTGGCAGGGGAGGGGCAGGATCTAACTCTCACCCGGCCCCACTGGCCCTGGTTGGGGAGGGGATTTCTAGGGTGGGGGGGGACTCAGCTTGGGGAACCACAGCCCCCCTCCATACCAAGCGTGGGGGGGGGGGTGTCCCAGGGGCGGAAGGCGGGGGAGGAAAAGTCCTGGCGTAGAGACCCTGGCCCTGGGGGCGCTAAAGGGGGTGGGGTCCCTGGCCCAGGGAGAGAGAGGGGGTTCCCAATGGGGAGGGGTCCCTGGGAGAGGGAGTGGGGGTCTCAGTGGGGAAGGGTCCCTGGCCAGGGAGGGTGTGTGTCTCTGATCACGTGGGGAGAATTCCTGCGGGGTGGGGGGACCCGATTCTTACCTAGCTCCGATGCGGGAATCCCAGTTGCGGGGGTGGGGGGGCCCAGCCCCTCCTGTCCTGCCCCACTCGTGGGGTGGGGGGTTCCCTAGCCCGGTGGGGGACAGGGGGAAGGTCCCGGAGGCGCCGGATCCCGCCGGCTCCGAAACTCCCCGGAAAAGTTTTTTTTTTCTCCCAACTCCCAAAAAACTTTTTTTAATGGACCCCTCGGTGACGTCACCACATTCCAGAGGGGTCACGTGGGGCTGGGAATTCCTACCACTTCCTGTGGGGGGGCATGGGAGGGGCAGCGTAGGACTTCTGGGTTCTCTCCCTGGTTCTGGAAGGGGAGTGGGGGCTGTTGGTTAGAGCAAGGGGGGCTGCGAGCCAGGATTCCTGGGTTCTCTCCCCGGCTCTGGGAGGGAAGTGGGGTCCAGTGGTTAGAGCAGGGGACTGGGAGCCAGGACTCCTGGGTTCTCGGCCTGGCTCAGGGGTGGGGAATTGGGTACTGGACCTTTCCTCTTCCAGGAGTGTCGGCTCCCATCCGGTCCTGGGTCAGGGACTGGCCGGCCAGCCCCACTCTGAGTCCCTGGCTCCTCTCCAGCCTTATCAGGAAAGTCTGAACAGCTGTTCCACGGGGGGAGGGGGAGGACAGGGTTTCCTGTCTTGGCCCCCGTCGCTGCCCAGACACACAGTGAAAGACCCTGACCCAAAATGCTGACAGTCTAAAGAGATGCAGCGCAGGAGGAGAAACTGAGGCACAGCAGTAAGGGACAGACCCAACATCACATAACAAAGCTGGGAAAAGAACCCAGGAATCCTGTCTCCCAACCCCCCTCTTTCCCCCTGCTCTAACCCACCAGCCCCCACTCCTGTCCCAGAGTTGGGGAGAGAACCCAGGAGTCCTGGCTCCCAGCCCCCCTGCTCTGACCCACCAGCCCCCACTCCTGTCCCAGAGTCGGGGAGAGAACCCAGGGGTCCTGGATCCCAGCCCCCGGTCCTCTAACCCACCAGCCCCCACTCCGCTGCCAGAGCCAGGGAGAGAACCCAGGAGTCCTGGCTCCCAGCGCCCCCACCCCCGCTCTAACCCACCAGACCCCACTCCACTCCCAGAGCCAGGGAGAGAAACCAGGAGTCCTGGCTTCCAACCCCCACTGCTGGGAGTGGGGCCCACACTGCAAGCCAGGGTGATGCGCGGACCGACAGCGCCACCTGCTGGCCACAGGGTGGTACCGACACATTCCTAGAACCCGAGCGATTAACCTGTGGGCTAGATTCCGGGGGCGGGGCTGGGAGCCAGGACTCCTGGGTTCTCTTCCCGGCTCTGGGAGGGGAGTGGGGGCCGGTGGGTTAGAGCAGGGGGGTTGGGAGCCAGGACTCCTGGGTTCTCTCCCTGGCTACTGGTGCAATCAAAAGAGTCTCTAGCCCCTACCGCGACTTTAAGATCTGGGTTATATGACAATTGAAATGCTGAGTTGCCCCCCCCAGTGTGATGTCACTGCCTGGGGCACCCCCCCCACCCCACCCCCCGCCACTACTGGGAGTTTCCTGCATTTGTGACTGTACCACAATGGACTTTGTGTCCAGAAATCTACCCACGGACTCCTCCGGGGCGGGGCGGCTGGTTACCCAGGGACCCCTCGCCCGGCGCTGAGATGCGGCCACCTCTGGGGCGGGACGGCCAGTGACCTGGGGACCCCTCGCCCAGCCCCAAGATGCGGCCACCTCTGGGGTGGGGCAGCTGGTGACCCAGGGACACCACGCCCGGCGCTGAGATGCGGCCACCTCTGGGGCGGGGCGGCTAGTTACACAGGGGACCCCTCGCCCGGTGCTGAGATGCGGCCACCTTGGGGGGGTGGCTGGTTATCCAGGGACCCCTTGCCTGGCTGCCTCCGCCATGTGTCTTTGTCTCATCTCACTAAGGGTGAGGGTCCAAAAAAATATCCAGTTTCCTCCCTCCTTGCCCCCCAATTCCCACCTCCTTGCCTGCCCCCCCCCCCACTCCGGGCTCCCCAGCGTAGGCCAGGACAATAGAAGGAAATAGAGTAACTTCATTCAGGGATCAGCCAGTCCCAGCAGCTCCCCCCCTCGCCACAAATCCCCCCCCCCGCTCCCAATTCCTGGATCTAAAAAGAGAGGTGTGGGGGGGGGGGTGCCTTAACAGAGCAGTGGGGTGAACTAAGCAGGGATCAAAGCCAGGATTCCTGGGTTCTCTCCCCGGCTCTGGGAGGGGAGTGGGGGCTGGTGGGTTAGAGCAGAAGGGGCTGGGAGCCAGGACTCCTGGGTTCTCTCCCCAGCTCTGGGAGGGGAGTGGGGGCTGGTGGGTTAGAGCAGGGCGGGCTGTCACCCAGGACTCCTGGGTTCTCTCCCCGGCTCTGGGAGGGGAGTGGGGGCTGGTGGGTTAGAGCAGGAGGGGCTGGGAGCCAGGACTTCTGGGTTCTCTCCCCAGCTCTGGGAGGGGAGTTGGGGTTGGTGGGTCAGAGCAGGGGGGGCTGGGAGCCAGGACGCCTGGGTTCTCTCCCCGGCTCTGGGAGGGGGGTGGGGGCTGGTGGGTTAGAGCAGGAGGGGCTGGGAGCCAGGACTCCTGGGTTCTCTCCCCAGCTCTGGGATGGGATTGGGGTGGTGGGTTAGAAGAGGGGGGAGCTTGGAGCTGGGTTTGTTTGTGGATCTTGGAATTCTCCGGCCTTTTTCCTGAAAAGTCTATTAATACTCCCCCCCCACTCCCTCCCCACGGCTGGGCCGGGGCAGGAAGGATGTGAACTAGAGAGAGAACTTCCCCCACCCCCCCTCTCAGGACACTATAAGAGACCCCGCCTGGATGAGCCATTGGAGGCTGGTTCTCCGGACTGGGGGGTTCAGCTGGGAGATTGCACTCCCCCCCCTCAAAGTCCTGCGGGCAGGAAGGTTGGAGGGTCCCTGCTGGTCAGGGTGAGCTGTCACGGCCTGGATGCCTGGGTTCTCTCCTCAGCTCTGGGAGGGGAGTGGGGGCTGGTGGGTTAGAGTGGGGGGGGGCGCTGGGAGCCAGGACTCCTGGGTTCTTTCCCCGACTCTGGGACAGGAGTGGTGGCTGGTGGGTCAGAGCAGGGCGGGCTGGGAGCCAGGACCCCTGGGTTCTCTCCCCGACTCTGGGACAGGAGTGGGGGCTGGTGGGTCAGAGCAGGGGGGCTGGGAGCCAGGACTTCTGGGTTCTCTCCCCAGCTCTGGGAGGGGAGTGGTGGCTGGTGGGTCAGAGCAGGGGGGCTGGGAGCCAGGACTCCTGGGTTCTCTCCTCAGCTCTGGGAGGGGAGTGGGGGCTGGTGGGTCAGAGCAGGGCGGGCTGGGAGCCAGGACTCCTGGGTTCTCTCCCCGGCTGTGGGAGGGGAGTGGGGCTGGTGGTGAGATCGGGGGGGCTGGGAGGAGGACTCCTGCCCTCCCCTGCTGTGTCCCTCTCCCCCTGCCCTCTGAGTAACCCCGTCTCCCCCCCAGGCCCTGGCCTGCGGTGACCCCCCTGTGTCCGCAGTCACTATGAGCTCGGGTGGGGCCGGGGGCCCGGCGGGCTCCGTCCGGGAGTTCACACGCCACGCCAGCGACGTGCTGCTCAACCTGGACCAGCTACGTCACCGCCGCGTCCTGACCGATGTCACCCTGCTGGTGGGGGGGCGCCCCCTGCTGGCCCACAAGGCTGTGCTCGCCGCCTGCAGGTGAGGGGGGCGGAGCTGTGACGGTCTGGGGGCGTGGCCAGAGAGGGTGTGGCTAGGAACAGCTGGGGCTTGGCTGTAGAGGGCGTGGCTGCTGAGCTGTGGGTGTGGCTGGGAAGGGTGGGGGCGTGGCTAGAGAGGGAGTGGCTGGAAGGGTGGGAGTGGCTAGAGAGGGCGTGGCAGTGCATGGGTGGGCGGGGCTGTGAAGGGGCGCTGCGGGTAGGGGCATGGTTGGGAAGGCGGGGGCGCAGCTGGGTGGGGACCTGGCTGATGGGGGCCACGGGAACGGGCTTTGAGTCGTGGGGGCGGGGATGGTGGTGGCCGTGGCGTGGCTCTGTGTGGGGCAGGGACATGGCTGTGGGTTGGTGGCTCCGCACGGCAAGGGGGGGGCCACACGCATCTGGACCCACAGCTGGGTCCCCATCCTGTGGGGAGAGGGTGGGGGCGGGCTGCCGGGCCAGACTCTGAGCCACCTTCGGGGTGGGGGAGAGGGGGCTGAGGAGGCGTGGCCATGGGGAGGTGGCATCTGGGCCACGCCCCAGTGTGGGAAGGGGAGGCGTGGCCAGAGGGGAGGTGTCTATCCCCACGCCCCGCCCCAGTGTGGTCTGGGTGGGCCGCGGTGGATGCTGGGAGTTGTAGTCCGTGTCCCACTTTCCCATCACCCTTCTCTCCCCCTGGCAGTGGCTTCTTCTACTCCATCTTCCTGGCCCAGGGGGGCAGCGAGGTCACTGTCCTCACCCTGCCCAGCTCCATCCAGCCCGGGGGCTTCCAGGCCCTGCTGGATTTCATGTACACCGCCCGCCTGCCCCTCACCCCGGCCTCTGTCCCCGCCCTGCTCAACGCCGCCACCTACCTGCAGATGGAGCACGTGGTGGACGCCTGTCACCGCTTCATTCAGGCCAGGTAGGGGGCGCCGGCTCCCCTCCGGCCGCCGGGCGGCTCAGGGGGGCGGGGAATGGGGGAGGGGCCTGTCTCCTCTAGGGGGCGCCAGCTCCCACCTGGTCCCAGGGCGGGGACTGGCTGGCTCAGGGGGGCAGGGAAAGGGGCAGGGGCCTGTCCCCTCTAGGGGGCACCGGCTCCCACCCAGCCCCAGGGCGGGGACGGGCTGGCTCAGGGTGGTGGGGCGGGAATGGGTCGCTGCTCCCCCTCATTTCATCCCTCTCTCTTGCAGTTACGACCACGCTAGCTGCTACCCCAAGCCTCTCCCCTCCCCGGTGGACCCCAAATCCCTGGACACCCCCCAAGTACCCTCAGATGACAGTGGGACGGTGCCCGCAGAGGGTCCCCACCCAGAGGGGCCGAGCCCGGGGGCCCCCCTGCGATCGGCTCCTGCCAGGCCGCCGGTGAAGGGTTCTGGGGGGGCGCCCCCGGGGGGGGAGCGGGGCCCCCCCGACAGTCCATCGCGCTCCGAGGGGCACCCCGCCTCCCCCTGCGAGTCCAGCGGCTGCGCCCCCGACCCCAAGGCCTGCAACTGGAAGAAATACAAGTTCATCGTCCTGAACTCGCTCCGGGGGGAGGGGGCCGGGGGAGGGAGTGGGGCCGGCCCCCAGCCCCCCGGCCCCCCAACCCTGCCCGAGCCACCGGCCGGCAAAGACCAAGGCGCCAACCATGGCGGGGAAGAGGGGGGCGGCCCCGGGACCCAGCGTGACGGCGCCCTCTGCGGGTGAGTGGCTGAGCTGGGGGGTGGGGCGGCCGGTCCCATATCCGGGCCCATATGCTGGGACAGGGAGGGGCACCCGGGCCCATACGTTGGGAAGAGGAGGGGCGCCCGGGCCTACATGCTGAGTGGGGGAGGGGTGCCCGGTCCCATATGTCAATTGAGGGGGGTGCCGGGTCCCATATACTTGGCGGGGGCGAGGCACCTGGTCCGTATGCCAAGCTGGGGTGGGGGAGAGGGGTCCATATGCCGAGGGGATCGGGGCTTCTGGTCCTATATGCTTGTGAGAGGGGCTCCTGGTCCAATACACAGGGGCGGGGCGCTTGGTCCCATACGGTGAGTGGGGGGCGGGGGCGCAGGCCCCATACATTGGGGGCTGGGGGGAGCTATGCCTCGTAGTAGCTGAGCCCCCCCCCCGCCCTTTCCCATCTCCCCGCAGGCCGCACCCCGCCTTGTCACAGTGCCCCCAGCGCCGGCAGGTGGGGGCCCCGCTGCACCCACCCTGCCCCCACCTTCCCCAGGGGCGGCCCCGGCCCGCAACAGGTGAGGGGCGAGGAAGGGGGCTCTGTGCCCTGCACGGTGTGTGGGGGGAGGGGAGGGGGAGGGGGCTGGTCCATACGTGCTGTGGGGGGGAGGGGCCAGTCCCATTTACGCTGTGAGGTGGAGGGAGGGGCTGGTCTGATATGCGCTGTGGGGTGGGGGAGGGGCTGGTCCCATAGGCACTGTGGGGTGAGGGGAGGGGGCCAGTCCCCTATGCTGTGGCGGGGGAGCGGCTGGTCCCACATAGGCGCTGAGGGGGGATGGGCCAGTCCCATACGCTGCAGAGCGGGCTCTGAGTATTGGGGACCCCCCCCTGGGCCATGCCCTGAACCCTCTCACGGCCCCCTCCCCTCCCGCAGGTGCTGGGCCGTACGGCTGCGGGGCCTGCGAGCTGGGCCTGGAGGAGGAGGAGGAGGAGGGGGAGGGGGAGGACGGGGGAACGGAGGGGGGGCAGGCCCCGGCGGCTGCCCCCCACGACAACAAACCGTTCAAGTGTCACCTCTGCCGCTCGGCCTTTCGCTACAAGGGCAACCTGGCTTCCCACCGCGCCGTGCACACCGGTACGGGGTGCCGGGGGGGGCCGGGGGAGGGGCCAGGGGAGGTGGGTGGAGTCAGGAAGGGTCAGGGGCGGGGTTAGTGGGAGGTGGGAGGGAACAGGGGAGGTGGGTGGAGTCAGGAAGGGGCAGGGGCAGGGGACCAGGGGAGGTGGGAGGGAACAGGGGAGGTGGGTGGAGTCAGGAAGGGTCAGGGGGCGGGGTTAATGGGAGGTGGGAGGGAACAGGGGAGGTGGGTGGAGTCAGGAAGGGTCAGGGGGCGGGGTTAATGGGAGGTGGGAGGGAACAGGGGAGGTGGGTGGAGTCAGGAAGGGTCGGGGGAGGGGACCAGGGGAGGTGGGTGGGACCAGGGGAAGTGGGTGGAGTCAGGAAGGGTCGGGGGCGGGGTTAATGGGAGGTGGGAGGGAACAGGGGAGGTGGGTGGAGTCAGGAAGGGTCAGGGGGCGGGGTTAATGGGAGGTGGGAGGGAACAGGGGAGGTGGGTGGAGTCAGGAAGGGTCAGGGTCAGGGGACCAGGGGAGGTGGGTGGGACCAGGGGAGGTCAGTGGAGTCAGGAAGGGTCAGGGGGCGGGGTTAATGGGAGGTGGGAGGGAACAGGGGAGGTGGGTGGAGTCAGGAAGGGTCAGGGGCGGGGTTAATGGGAGGTGGGAGGGAACAGGGGA
Source organism: Natator depressus (assembly GCF_965152275.1). Lineage (NCBI taxonomy): Eukaryota > Metazoa > Chordata > Testudines > Cheloniidae > Natator > Natator depressus. The sequence goes on along the minus strand of NC_134261.1, from coordinate 1,977,099 downwards.
GGTGGGTGGAGTCAGGAAGGGTCAGGGGGCGGGGTTAATGGGAGGTGGGAGGGAACAGGGGAGGTGGGTGGAGTCAGGAGCAGTCAGGGGAGGGGACCAGGGGAGGTGGGCGGGACCAGGGGAGGTCGGTGGAGTCAGGAAGGGTCAGGGGGTGGGGTTAATGGGAGGTGGGAGGGAAGAGGGGAGGTGGGTGGAGTCAGGAAGGGTCAGGGGGCGGGGTTAATGGGAGGTGGGTGGGTCCAGGGGAGGTGGGAGTGGTCAGGGGAGGTGGGAAAAGTCAGAAGGAGGAGGAAGGGGTTAAGGGGAAGCAGGAGGGCCAAGAGCATGTTGGAGGGCTCATGGGGAGGGGTCAGAGGGGAGGTGGGTGGGGCCAAATAGGAGACAGGAAGGGGGTCAGGGGATTGTGGGAGGGGATGGGAGGCTGTGCAGATCAGGAGAGTTTGCGGGGGGGGGGGGCTGTGCCACCCCCTAGCTGCCCCCTGTGTCCCCCCCAGGTGAGAAGCCATATCGCTGCGGAGTCTGTGGGGCCCAGTTCAACCGGCCAGCGAACCTCAAAACCCACTCGCGGATCCACTCAGGCGAAAAGCCCTACAAGTGTGAGACCTGCGGCTCCAGCTTCGTGCAGGTGCGGGTGGGGGGGGGCAGGGTAGGCTCTGCGGGGGTCAGGTGGAGAGATGAGGGGCTGTGAAGGGGAGGCCTGGGGCAAGGAGCAGTGAGAGAAACTCGTGCAATCAATAAGGGCCAACATCTACTGGTGGGAGCAGTGGGATCTGAAGCGCCTGGCTCCCATAGACTCCAACGGGGAGCAGGGCCCCCTAGTGGCCAGGCCGGGTACTGCCACCCTGGGTCCCATAGATTCCAATGGGAAGCAGGGCCCCCTAGAGGCCAGGCCAAGTACTGCAGCCCCCTGGAATCTGATCACGTCTCTCTCCCCTCCCAGGTCGCCCACCTCCGGGCCCACGTGTTGATCCACACGGGTGAAAAGCCCTACCCTTGCGAGACGTGTGGGACCCGCTTCCGGCACCTACAGACCCTCAAGAGCCACATCCGGATCCACACGGGCGAGAAGCCGTATCACGTGAGTGGGGGACGACGATGACAGGACTCCTGGGTTCTCTCCCCGGGGCTGGGAGGGGAGTGGGGGCTGGTGGCTAGAGCAAGGGAGGTTGGGAGCCAGGAGTCCTGGATTCTTTCCCCGGCTCTGGGACGGGATTGGGGTCTGGTGGGATAGAGCTGGGGCGAGGGGGGGGATTGGGAGCTAGGACTCCTGGGTTCTCCCCCCACCCGGCTCAGGGCACTGACCCCCCCCTGTCTTGTGGCCCCCCCGCAGTGCGAGGCCTGCCACCTGCACTTCCGGCACAAGAGCCAGCTGCGGCTTCACCTGCGGCAGAAGCATGGGGCCGTCACCAACACCAAGATCCGCTACGCAGTGCTGGCCGGCCCCTCCGGCGCCCGCTGCTGAACGGGGACCGCGCTTCCTCCCCCTCTCGCCAGAGAGCAGGAGAGAGACACAGCTCCCCCTCACCCCGCACCGCTGCTTACTTCGCTCCTGCCAGCAGGGGGGGCCGTGTCGGGGTAGGGGAAATTCCCGGCCTGTCAGGAGGGGCCCGCTGGTCGTGACCCACTTTCATAGCATGTTTTGTCCTGCAGTGTCTGGGCTTGGCTGGGGGGGGCGCTACGGGACATGGGGGGCTATGGACTGCAGGGGGGTGCTCTCTCTGGTCTATGGAAGACCCAGTTCCATATGTGTAGGGGGGAGTGTATCTGCACCCTGTGTTTTGAAGTGGGTCTGCCATTCCCTTCCTCCCCCCGCAAAGCTGGGGAGGGAACCCAGGAGTCCTGGCTCCCAGCCCTCTGCTGTAACCACTAGACCTCACTCCCACCCCGAACTGGGGAGAGAACCCTGGAGTCCTGGCTCCCAGCTCCTCCTGCTCCAACCCACCAGACCCCACTCCCCTCTCAAAGCTCGGGAGAGAACCCAGGAGTCCTTGGTTCTTTAAGTAAATGTGGCACAGGAAGTGATGTCAGAGCTCTGCAGGCAGAGTGTTGTGAGAGACCATGCCCCCCCCCACTCCCATCCCCCACTTTTCTTAACTACTGTACTTAATTTTCAGTTGATTTATGTTTCCTTCTGGAAGGCAATATCTCATTTGGTTAAACCAGTTTCAGTCCAGAGTCACTCTGAATTCTCCCCTACCCTGGACATCTCTATGGACAACTGATGATGCCGGCTTGACGTTGGCTTAACTGGAGTCAGCAGCTGCCAGTTTTGCATAGACTTCACTGAAGTTCTAATCGCGATCTAAATCTGGGAGGAGTGACTCTGGAGTGACTCTGATTTAACCACCCTGGAAGCCTCTCTAGCCAGCTAATTGTGACTCTGCAGTTTCGGTGACACTAGTGTCAACCCAAAGTCACTCCAGTTAAGTTCTCACTGAGGTTGGACATCTTTAGGGACATCGAATGTCTCTGGTTTGACAGCCGTTTAATCAAAATCAGGAGTCACTAGCTGTCCATGAAGACCTCAAAGACGTTCTAGTCCAGTCTCTAAATCTCTGTGGATTGACTCTGATTTTACTAAAATCCAGATTCACCATTTGTCCAAGGAGTCTTTACTGAAGATCTAGCCTACCCTAGAAGTCTCTATGGACAACTGGTGACTCCGGAGTTTTGCTTAAACCAGTTTTAATACAGAGTCACTCCAGTTAAGCTTTCCCCTACCCACATTGTCTCTGTGGACAACTGATGCCTCCAGCTTGATGCTGGTTTAAGAAAGTGTTTTCTTCTTTTCTTTTTCACAAAGGTTCTTTAAAGAATTAAATGTATTCTTTTGCTGACAGTGGCTTTTTCTGACCCGTATCTATCTATATTTTTACTCCCCCCCGAAGTTGGGGGGTGTATTTTTTGTTGCTTTTAATTTGCTTTGCAATGTCAGTGCTCGGAGCAAATGGAAAAGGCGTTTGTAGCTAGGCCACTTGACCTTGTGTTAGTTAGTTGCCCGCTCTAGAAGGCTCTAGAGTCGTACTGGGGCAGGTCCATTGCAAAAGGGTTCTTGACGTGCTGGAGATCTCTGGAAGCGTGAGGTGTAGCAAAGCAAGGAGCTTGATCCTAAGGTCTGGGGACCTTCTGGAGTTTATCTGGTTGGAGTCTGGAACCTAATGTATCCTGTGTTCCAGGTATGTTATCCAGCATGTAAATGTTCCACCTTCTGAGTGTAGAACACCTACAGTTATCTGGATATGGGATCCAGAACATCTAAGGTGTCTTGTCTACAGGATTGAGGGTTCTAGACTGTGTTCTTCTGGAGTCTACATATTCCAGCTCCAGAGTCCAGATCCTCCGAGGTCCCCTCTTTATGGAATCCTGGGTTCCAGAATCTGTATTTTCTGAATCTAAATATTCCATCCACCGAGTCTGGAGCCTCCCGGATCAAAGGTTTCAGGAGCTGAGGTTCTGGATTGCTAAAATGTAGATGATCCAGGTCCCCCATAACATATGACCTCTGAGGTCTTCTGCCTATGGGTTCCTGACTTCCAGGCTTTCTCTCAATATTATGTCTCCAGATACTAGAACCTCTGAGGCCTCATGTCTACCAGATCCTGGGTTCTAGGCTCTTTTGAGTCTCTATCTCCAGATTGTGGAACCTCTCAGCTCAAGAGCTTCCAGAGCAGGGGTTCTAGATTATTCATCTGTAACCGTTCCATATCCACTTTGACAGATGGCCTTTGGGCATTTCAAGTTCTGGAGACCAAAGCGAGAGCGACGCAGAATGTTTAGTCTCTGGTCCCAGCTAAGGTTCTAGATTATCAATGGATGAGTCTAGAACACAACTGATTGATGGGCTGGATCATTAGATCAGGAATCCCTCTGGATTGGGAATACTGCAGGGTGTAAGATATTTGTCATGGATGGCTGAGGACCCTACTCCCCCCAAAACAATTAAAGTCAGAGCAGGTTAGTGGGGCAAGAGAGGGATCTGGGATCACAGTGGCCCTAGAATAAAGCTCAAAACTTCAGCAGCAACTGGTCTTTGCTGCTCCAGAAGAGGTCTGGAACCTCTGGTGTTTCACGGCATGTGGGGGAAAGGGAGGGAGCTGTGGTTCTGGAATGAGGAGGGAAGTTTATCACCTTTCAATTGCCAGGGGGAAGAGCAGATGGGAAAGGAGAGTCTAGAATAGCATAGTCTAAAACAACCTAGGAATGGATAGTGTGGCATAGAATGGATAAGGGAACCTACAGTCAATGTATGGTAAAGGCTAGAACAAATAGTGCCGCCCAGAATAGATAGCCCATTCTAGAATGGATAGTGTAGTCTTGAACTGACGACATAGGAATGCATGGCGTGGTCTAGATCAGATCGCCCAATCTTGAATCAATAGCTTAGGAAGGGATACCACAGCCTAGAACGGATCACCTTGGAACGAAAAGACCCATCTAGAAGGATAGCCCGATCTAGAACACACAGTCTCTGAACAGTTTGCGCTCCCTATAATGGAGAGCACAACCGAGAATGGCTACCGTAGTCTCGAATTCATGAACAAGGAATGGATAACACCATCCAGGACAGCACAGTCTAGTACAGCTAACCTAGCCCAGTCTAGATCGGTAGCCCAATCTAGAACCCATCGCTTAGGAAGGGATACCGCAGCCTGGACCCATCTAGCCCCATCTAGAATGGCTAGCCTAGGAAGGCGAGCACAGTCTAGAATGGCTAATCCAGTCTAGAATCGGCCGGGTGGTCTAGGATGGCTAGCCTAGGAGTAGATAGTGCAGAGAGTGCAGTCTAGATGGGATAGGTTGGGATCAGGCGACCATCCACACAATGGGGCTCTCGATGGAAGTGGAACGCACACATCTCCCTCTCCCATCTCCTACTCCCCACCTAGTAGGGGTCAGTTATTCTCCCTCTATCACACACATGATGGGACTGGTTCCCATTACCACACATAAGGAAGATATCCCGTTCCCCACCCCCTGAGCCAGCCAGTCGCCCCGTCATGGGGCCAGATGGGAGCCGGCGCCCCCTAGAGGGGACAGGCCCCATGCCCCATTCCCCGCCCCCCTGAGCCAGCCAGTCCCCACCCTGGGGCCGGACGGGAGCTGGCGCCCCCTAGAGGGGACGGGCCCCATGTCCATCCCCTTCCCCCCTTAGCCAGCCAGTCCCCCACCCTTGGGCCAATTCACAGCTGGTGCCCCCTAGAGGGGAAATTTAACAGCTATTCCTAGTGCTGGCTACTGGAGGGGTGCAATGGCATATTTAACCTCCCCCACTCCCGTAGTTCTTCTGGGATTTGAAGACACCCCCCCAGCTAAAAGCACATGTTGCCGGGAAACATGCAAACGGGGGTAAATTGCAGAGGTGGGAATATTATATATTGTCACAAAACGCTGCGGGGCAAAATGTGCTTTCAAGTCAGGGCTCCGCCTTGGTGTTCTGGTGGGGGAGAGGTTTGGGTCGGGGGGGGGGTATTTGGAGCTGATTTGGGGGGGGTATCTGTCAAAAGCTGGTTCTGGCCTCACACCCTGTAGCACCCCAACACGCGGCTCGGTGGCTGGTTTCAATAAAGCTTTTCTGGACAGATGCACGGGTGCATTTTGTTTAGCAAGGCCCTGCCTGCCAGGGGAGAGCGCCCCCTGCTGAGCCCCCACCCCACTCCCTGCCCCACAGCGCCCCCTAGCGCTGCCCTGGGGCCAGCCCTGCCTGCCGGGGGAGAGCGCCCCCTGCTGAGGCTCCACCCCACTCCCTGCCCCACAGCGCCCCCTAGCGCTGCCCTGGGGCCAGCCCTGCCTGCCGGGGGAGAGCGCCCCCTGCTGAGGCTCCACCCCACTCCCTGCCCCACAGCGCCCCCTAGCACCGCCCTAGGACCAGCCGTGCCTGCCAGGGGAGAGCGCCCCCTGCTGAGCCCCCCGCCCCACTCCCTGCCCCACAGCGCCCCCTAGCGCTGCCCTGGGGCCAGCCGTGCCTGCCAGGGGAGAGCGCCCCTTGCTGAGCCCCCCGCCCCGCTCCCTGCCCCACAGTGCCCCCTAGCGCCGCCCTAGGGCCAGCCGTGCCTGCCAGGGGAGAGCGCCCCCTGCTGAGCCCCCCGCCCCTCTCCCTACCCCACAGCGCCCCCTAGCACCGCCCTGGGGCCAGCCCTGCCTGCCAGGGGAGAGCGCCCCCTGCTGAGCCCCCCAGCACCACATCCAACAGCACAGCGCTCCCAGCACTGAAATGCAGCCACCTCTGGGGTGGAGCAGCTGGTTATCCGGGGATCCCTCGCCCGGCGCTGAGATGCAGCCACATATGGGGGCGGGGGGGAGACGAAAATCCCTACTCAGATGCAAATGACGGGAGGGAAGGCAGAATTGACCATGACAAATCCCACCCAGCTACCTCGATCCAGTGTCCTTTGTGGGGACGGCACGACCGGCCCTTCTGGGATCCGGTCTTTAGTTTTACCATATGACTGAGAGAGCAGCGGGGTCTGGTGGTTAGAGTGAGGGGGGGTGGGTCAGAGCCAGGACTCCTGGGTTCTCTCCCTGGCTCTGGGAGGGGAGTGGGGGCTGGTGGTTAGAGCAGAGGGCGGGGAGCCAGGATTCCTGGGTTCTCTCCCCAGCTCGAGAAGGGGAGTGGGGGGTCTAATGGTTAGAGCAAGGGGGTCTGGGAGCCAGGACTCCTGGGTTCTCTCCCCAGCTCGAGAAGAGGAGTGGGGGGTCTAATGGTTAGAGCAAGGGGGGCTGGGAGCCAGGACTCCTGGGTTCTCTCCCCAGCTCTAGGAGGGGAGTGGGGTCTAATGGTTAGAGCAAGGGGGGCTGGGAACCAGGACTCCTGGGTTCTCCCCAGATCTGCTCCAAACTCACTGTTTAGCCTTGGGCCAGTCATCCTTTTCTCTCCCCCTCCCCCTGGAAATCCACAGAGCTCATGCGTCTTCCTCTGGGGTGGGAAAGAAGCTCCAGGGGCTGGGCTGGGCTGCCTTGGGGTAGGCCGGTTCCCTCCTAGCGGGTGAGGGGGGTGCTGGGCAGGACGGGACACAGAGCCGCAAGACAACAAAGAGAATGGGGGTGTCACCCCCCACCCCACTTGTCTTAGCTGGAAAAGAACTCACCCATAAGCTCTTAGGGATGGAACCCAGGTGTCCTGGCTCCCAGCTCTAACCCACCAGCCCCCACTCCCCTCCCAGAGCTGGGGAGAGAACCCAGGAGTCCGGGCTCCCTGTCCTGCTGTCTGCGCTCACTGAAGAGGGGCGGGGGTGTGGGGGGGCCCACAGACACGCCCCATCTCGGCTTCCTGCCCTAACAATGGACCCAGGGCAGCTGTGTCCTGCCAGTGTCCCCGCAGAGCCTCATTCCCTGATCTGGGAGCTTCCTGCAGAGCTGGGGGCCGGGGGGGGGGGAGGAGGAACGGGGGCTTGATTTGGATCAAGGCTCCCTGGGGTCAAGCCAGCATCACCCCCCGAACTGCAAGGGGGGGGGCAGGGCTGCATTCTGTTCTCAGCAACCCCGGGGTGAATTCGGAGTCAGCCACTAGGCCTCACTCCCCTTCCAGAGTCCTGGCTCCCAACCCTCCCCCCCTGCTCTAACCCGCCAGTCCCCCACTCCCCTCCCAGAGTTGGGGAGAGAACCCAGGAGTCCTGGCTCCCAGCCCCCCCCTGCTCTAACCACTAGACCCCACTCCCCTCCCAGAGTCGGGGAGAGAACCCAGGAGTCCTGGCTCCCAGTCCCCCCCTGCTCTAACCACTAGACCCCACTCCCCTCCCAGAGCCGGGGAGAGAACCCAGGAGTCCTGGCTCCCAGCCCCCCCGCTCTAACCCACCAGCCGCGACTCCCCTCCCAGAGCCGGGGACAGAACCCAGGAGGCCTGGCTCCCAGCCCCCGCCCGCTCTAAGCACTAGACCCCACTCCCCTCCCAGAGCCAGGGAGAGAACCTAGACGTCCTACACCTTTAATACAAAAGCAGGGACCCTCGATTATTAATCCAGTTCTCCCCTGCACAAGAGGTGTAGACAATTGCACTCCTTGATCTGTGATGAGGTTCACTTCTGGAGGGGATGGGGGGCGGGGGGCAGGTCTTAGACATACTAGTCCTCCGGAAAGGGTGCGGGGGGGAGTTTCGATTTGTGGGGCTGGATAGGAGCTGGCTCCCCCTAGAGGGGACAGGCCCCGTGCCCCATTCCCTGCCCCCCTGAGCCAGCCAGTCCCCCGGCCCTGGCGCCACATGGCAGCCGGAGCCCCCTAGGTAGCATTGTGTGTCCTGGGCCCCGTACGGCCCCCCACTCGAGAGGATTTCCCCTGCCTTACCCCCAGGCAGCCAAGACACAGCCCCCAACTTCACAGGCCCTCACGAACCCTGACACCACCCCAGTACAGGAGCTGGGGGGCATAATGCTGGGAGGGGTTATCCCTATCCTCCAGACCCCCAGGATCAGTGGGGCTCCGGTCTCTGCCAGTGGCCCTACAGCTATGCCTCTGCCACACCAGAGGACAGCTGGCCGGATTTCCTTCCTGTGGCTCAGAGCCGGCAAGGGGGTGGGGTGCGGACATGGGGGTCCCCCCCAGCTCCTTCCGCAACAGTCACAGAAGCAGGAAACAGGTGCGAAGACGTCATCCCTGGGCCCTCCCCACACAAACACGCACCCCAGTGAACCCGGAGGGCCGGGGTGAGTCACGGCCCCAAGGAGGCAGCCGGGCCGTGGGCCAGGGGGAGATGGGGTGAGGCCGGGAAGGCAGAGAGTGGAGCCCAGACAGATCAGAGCGACAGGCCCATCTATCCCGGTATCCAGCCTGCTGCCCTGGTCCCGATATCCTGTGGTGCCTTGGACTATTTCAGCCTGGTTATCCAGGGACCCCTCACCCGGCACTGAGATGCGGCCACCTCTGGGGCAGGGCGGCTGGTTATCCAGGAACACCTTGCCCAGCCCTGAGATGCGGCCACCTCTGGGGTGGGGTGGATGGGTATACAGGGATCCATCGCCTGGTGCCAAGATGCAGCCACCTCTGGGGCGGGGCGGCTGGTGACCCAGGGACCCCTCGCCCGGTGCCGAGATGCGGCCACCTCTGGGGCAGGGCGGCTGGTTATCCAGGGACTCCTTGCCCAGCACCGAAACGCACCCGCTGTTTGCAGTGGGACAAAACTCATCTAAACACCATCCCACATCGCTCCCCCCGCCCCGCTCCACCAACAACCCCTGCCCCCCCACACACAAACAGCCAATGCACGGGGCACAATCATGCGCCCCCCATCTCCTTCCTTGTGTGTGCCCATGCACACTGCCCCCCCACCCATGCTGCTGGTTTAGGGGGGAGGGGATGCACAGCCTCCAGTCCTAACACCCCCCCCCACAAACACACACACACACTTCCTCCCAGTGGAAGGGGCGGGCAGGAGGAAACAGATCAGCTAGAAACTTCCAGGACCGACGGCCAAGAAAAACCAGAACAACCCCTGACCCCCGCACCCCCACCCCGCACCGGATCCAGCTCTCGGGAAACACCCCCTCCCTCCCGCCCCACCTGCCCATTCTGCAGCTCGGGGCTGCCCCCTAGTGGCAGAAGCTGGTGTCTCATTCCTGGTTCATTCCCAGTTCCTTCTCCCTCATCCCCAGGGTGTGTGTGTGTGTGTGGATGGAGCCCCAGAGTGCGATACACGATTCCCAGGTCAAGCCATGTCGCGGCTCCGTGACTCAGTTTCCCCACCTGCGCAAGGAGGATGTGACCCACTGAACCACTGCGGGAGATGCTTTCCGAGCAGCAGGCCGAGGGGTCCCTGCACACCAGGCCCCAGACCTGGGCAGCCCCACTCGGGAATCCCTTCCCCCCCCTCACCCAGCCTGCAATCCCCCAGCCCCGCCTTCTCACATCAGAGCCAAGGGCCCATCTACCCCGGCATCAGGCCTGCTGCCAAAAGCTCCTGCAGAGAACAGAGGTAAAAGAGCAGCAACCCAATGCTTTGCTAAAAGGGGTGGATTGTGTCGCTAATTCGTTCCCGCCCCCACCCGGGACACACACACACACACACACACAGAGATCCTCTCCAGCAGGGGGCGTCACACACACAACACTCACGTTATGTGAAGTATCATTGCCGGAGGAACCAGGGTTTCGACCCAGAGCAAGGGTTGGCTCATCACAGGTGCTCCCCCTCGTGGCGGTCCTCCAGTGGTCTGCTTCTTCCCCTTGACTCGCCCCTCCGGCCGGTTCACCCTCGCCCCTTCCCCTTCCAGGGCAATGAATCCAGATGTCCGATTCCTCCGTCCGGTCTGCAGCCCTCTGTCCCGGGCCCCATGCTCTGAGTCCTCGCACCCTTCTCTCCCCTGCCCCGGGACTTCAGCCCCCCTTTCCGAGCGGCAGGCTGGGGGGCCCGGGCCAGCCCGTCCCCGATGCCCGGCTGCCTCCTGTTGCCTCTCAGCTGGCCTCCCTGGAAGTCCAGATCCTGCCCTGTTCTCAGGGCCCCCCACCGCTGGGGCCTGCCCCCCATCCCCGCTGGCCGCTACTTCGGAGAGGACCCGCCGCCTCTCTCCCCCTCCGGACCGGGGTTTTCCCCCAGGCTGCGCCACTCCCGGGGTCTGCGCTCTGCTCTTTCCCACCGGGGGAAGCGCGGTTCTTCTCCAACGGGGCCTCGTGGCGAGGGATTGGGCACCGCGATCTTCGGTGCTGACTCCCTGGGGGCTCCAGCCCCGGGGCACCCATGGGAAAAATAAATAGTGGGAACCACAGTGGTTGGCCGGCGCCCTGATCAGCTAATTGGGGGCGGAGCAAGGGCGGGGCCTTGCAGGAGGGGGTGGAGCAAGGGTGGGGCCTCAGGGAAGGGAGTGCAATGGGGGCAGGGCCTCGGGGGAGGGGGAGAGCGAGGGAGGTGGAGGAGCGAGGGAGGGGGCTCGGGGGGAGGGGGCGGAGCGAGCGTGGGGTCTTGGGGGAGGAAGCGGAGTGGGGGGTGGGAAGAGGCGGAGCAAGAGCGGGGCCTGGGGGCGGCGGAGCGAGGGAGGGGGCTCGGGTGGAGTGGGGGTTGAAAGACGTGGAGAGACACCAGGCCCCCTGGGGAGGGGGCAGAGCGAGGGCGGGGCCTTGCAGGTGGGGGTGGAGCAAGGGCAGGGCCTCAGGGAAGGGAGTGGAGTGGGGGCGGGGCCTCGGGAGAGGGGGGAGAGCGAGGGAGGCGGCGGAGTGAGGGAGGGGGCGGAGCGAGCGTGGGGTCTTGGGGGAGGGAGCAGAGTGGGGGCGGGAAGAGGTGGAGCAAGAGCGGGGCCTGGGGGCGGTGGAGCGAGGGGGAGGGGTGGAAAGAGGCGGAGTGACAGCAGGCCCTCGGGGGAGGGGGCAGAGCGAGGGTTGGGGTATTGCACGGGGTTGAGTGAGGGAGGGGACTCCGGGGAGGGGTGCAGTAGGGGCAGGGCCTCAGGGGAGGGGGCGGAGTGAGGGAGGAGCCTTGGGTAGAGGGCAGTGCGAGCGTGGGGTTTCACGGAGGGAGCGGAGTGGGGGCAGGAAGAGGCAGAGCAAGAGCAGGGCCTTGGGGGAGGGGGACGGAGCGAGGGTTGGGGTCTTGTGGGATGGAGCGAGACAGGGACTAGATGATCTCCTGAGGTCCCTTCCAACCCTGATATTCTAGGGGGTGGAGTGGGGGCAAGGCCTCAGGGCTGAGCACCCCCGGGGGGAAAGGAAAACTCACCGCCCGGGCCCGCGATCCTGGACCGCATCGAAAAGGGGATGGCGGGCAGGAGCGGAGAGGTTCTGTTCCCTCCGGGGTTGGCTGCCCGGATCCTCCCTCCAGGGCTGGGGCCCACAGTTCAAGGGGGAGGGCGATCAATTGGAAGAGGGCCGGAGACGAGCAGTGAGAAACATTCAAGGGGTAGGAAACCCAGCTTCGGGCGATCCCACCCCAGAGCCCGATCCATGTAGCGTCCCCAAGAGATGGCCGAGGGGTGGCTTGCGCCCGGCATGCCCCTGGGGGCGACACCTCCAGACAGACTGCCAAGGGCCATCAGCGGGACAACGAACCCGGGGATACACCTGATGGATACACCAACCTAGCCGGCCCTTTTGGGGGTGAGAAGAACATTTTTGTATAGCGAGCAGAGGTTTTAAGTAACTTCTCACTGCACTGGACCTAGGTGCTGATTGGGAGCCAGACAACTGGAATGCAATACAGGGCGCTGTGTGATTCCTTTTTTCGGCTTCTCGATAACCAGGGTGGGGGATCAGGAGCACAGTCTGTGACTGGTTGGTGAGGCTAACTTCAGTGTTAACCACCAGTTTGGGGGAGAATCTGCGTTCCTTTTTGCAGCCTGCCCGGACCCTGGCATTTCCCCGGGCCACACGAGCCAGGAGAAATCGTCCGGGATTAGAAAACATGGCTTAGAGCGATCCAAGCATCACCAGGAGACGGCTGAGGGGTGACCGGATCCCTGTCTCTAGATATCTATGTAGGGAACATATATTTCGCTCTCCAGCCTAGGAGAGGAAGGTCTAACGCCATCCAACGGCTGGAAGATGAAGCTAGACCCATTCAGACTGGAAAGAAGGTGCAATTATTTTAAGAGTAATTAACAATTACCTCTGGTAAAAAATATGATGCCCGATTGCCTGTCTGAATGGGTCTAGCTTCAACCTCCGGCCGTCGGCTCTTGTTAGATGGAAGAGTCTAAATCAAATCTCCGGTCCCCCAGGATCAAATCACCCCTTCGCCTTCTCTCCATGAAGCTAAACAGACCCAGCTCCTGGCGTCTCTCAGTGTAAGGCACATTTTCAAATCTTTGAATCGTTCCAGCAGCTCTTCTCTGAACCCTCCCTGGTTTATCAGCGACATCAGACGCGCCGGTGACCTCCCTCCTGGCTGGTCTACGGGCACAAGGTCTTTGTCTCTCGGGCCCGTTCAACCGGTCCATGCGAACTGCCACAGGAAAACGACCCCAGACTTGTTGGGTACGTGAGGGATTTGCATTAATTACCCCTCTTGTGTTTCCCCCTTCTGCTCCGAGTTCAGGAAACATAACCCCGTGGCCCACGAAGAGGCTCGGATGATTTGTAAAGTCGATACAATATTCCAGCGTTCTCCAAAGCGTCACATCTGCCACACCTGACTTGCACTTCACAAAAGTTACCAGCTATTAAGAACGGCCAGACTGGGTCAGACCAAGGGTCCATCTAGCCCAGTATCCCATCATCCAAGAGTGGCCAATGCCAGGGGCCCCAGAAGGAAGGAACAGAACAGGGAATCATCAAGTGATCCATCCCCTGGCCCCCATTCCCAGCTTCTGGCAAACAGAGGCCAGGGACCCCATCCCTGCCCATCCTGGCTAATAGCCATTGATGGACCTGTCCTCCAGGAACGTATCTAGTTCTTTTTTTAACCCTGTTCTAGTCTTGGCCTTCAGAACATCCCCTGGCGAGGAGTTCCACAAGTTGACTGTGTGTTGTGTGAAGAAATACTTCCTTTTGTTTGTTTTAAACCTGCTGCCTATTTATTTCATTGGGTGACCCCTGGTTCATGAGGAGTAAATAACACGTCCTTATTTACTTTCTCCACACCTGTCATGATTTTATAGCCCTCAATCATATGCCCCCTTAGTCATCTCTTTCCCAGGCTGAAAAGTCCTGATCTTATTCATCTCTCCTCGCACAGAAGCCGTTCCAGACCCCGAATAATTTTTGCTGCCCTTTTCTGCACCTTTTCCAATCCCAAATAGATCTTTTTTGAGACGGGGCGACCACATCTGCACGCAGTGTTCAAGCTGTGGGTGTCCCGTGGATTTATATAGAGACGATAGGATATTTTCTGTCTTATTATCTATCCCTCTCTTAACGATTCCCAGCATACTGTTGGCTTTTTTGGCGGCCGCTGCCCATTGAGTGGACGTTTTCAGAGAGCCATCCGCAAGGACGCCAAGATCCCCCTCTTGAGGGGGAACCGCTCATTTAGACCCCGTCCTTTTATGCATAGAGCTGGGATGATGTTTTCCAATGTGCATGACTTTGCATTGATCAACATTTAATTTCAGAGGCCGTTGTGTTGCCGGGTCACCCAGTTTTGGGAGATCCCTTTGTAGCTCTTCGCAGTCTGATTTCCCAGTTTATTCCTCCTCCTTTGACTTGGTCTTTCCGCCTTCAGTCCGTGTCTTCGTTCCCTTCTTTCCAGCAAATTTTTTTATTCCCCCCGCCTTTGATGGTTATTTTCATGGGGCTCCTGGCTTCTTCACAGCCAACCGACAAGCAACCCAGCGCCCCGAAGTCTCATCGCGACTTTCCCCCTTCCAAACACGGAGCATTTTTCATGGGCTTCTGTTTCCAAAAAGCGACAGCCCGGAGTTGTCCCCTTTATTTGGTAAAAATGCCCGCCCGTCTGGTTTTCCAAACCACACCAGGCCAACCTCGAGGCAGACTATATCCCTCCAATTTTGCCACAAACTGAGATCCAACACCAGCTGACGTGAAGCTCAAAGAATATGCCTTGTTGGAGGGAAGTCAAAGCAGATGGCTTTCTACGCCGCTGGGTTTTTCACTCCCTCCTCTCCACCGGGACGATCCGTTTCAGCGCCGTTGGGATCCGACAGCGGCCTAGGAGCATTTGGGGCTAGATCCAGCCCCGCAAGGGAGTTGAAAACACACGACGGGGGGAAGCATCGGCCGCCGGTTGCGTTTCCGCTGGATTCAATCCGCGGCGTCGGCCGCACCGTCGGTGTGACTGAAGGGAGGCGGGGAACCGATCGTTCGCCGTGTCCGGCGAGGGGAGAGCAAGGCGGGTTTGGGTCGATCGGCAGCAAAGGGAGAGGGAGGGAAGACGTGAGGAGAAAATGCCCCCTTTGTGCAGACCGCAGGGCAGCCCCATAGCCCCACCCCATGCCCCCTCTGTGCAGGGCACACGGCAGCCCCATAGTCCCCCAAATATCCTCTCTGAGCAGCCCCATAGCCCCCCAAATGCCCCCTTTGTGCAGGGCACAGGGTAGCTCCTGGCCCCGATGTCCCCTCTGTGCAGCCCCATAGCACCCCCAGATGCCCCCTCTGTGCAGCCCCATAGCTCCCACCCCACCCCCCTCTGTGCAGGGCACAGGGCAGCCCCCCAGCCCCCCAGATATCCTCTCTGTGCAGCCCCATAGCCCCCCAAATGCACCCTTTGTGCAGGGCACAGGGCTGTCCCATAGCCCTCTGACTCCCCCTTCTGTGCAGGAAACGGGAAAGTCTCATAGCTAACCCGATACCCCTCTGCCAAGGCACACGGCAGCCCCACAGGCCCCCCCCCCATGCCTCCTCTGTACAGCCCCATAGCCCTCTCATCTGCCCAGATGTTTCCCCTGTGCAGGGCACACAGCAGCCCCATAGCCCCCCAGATGTCCTCTCTGTGCAGCCCCATAGCCCCCCTCCATGTCCCCTCTGTGCAGGGCACACGGCAGCCCCATAGTCCCCTAGATATCCTCTCTGTGCAGCCCCAGAGCCCCCCAAATGCCCCCTCTGTGCAGGGCACACAGCAACCCATAGCCCCCTGATGCCTCCTCTGTACAGCCCCATAGCCCTCCCACCTGCCCAGATGTTTCCTCTGTGCAGGGCACAGGGCAGCCCCATAGCCCCCCCCGATGTCCTCTCTGTGCAGCCCCATAGCCCCCCTCCATGTCCCCTCTGTGCAGGGCACACGGCAGCCCCATAGCCCCCCAGATATCCTCTCTGTGCAGCCCCGAGCCCCCCCAATGCCCCCTTTGTGCAACCCCTTAATACCCCCCCATGTCCACTCTGTGCAGCCCCAAAGGCCCCGATGTCCCCCCGTGCAGCCACAGGACAGCCCCCTAGCTCTGCCCCCCCCCCAACACTGCCCTGTGTGAGGGTGGAGGGGAGCAGGGAGAAGAGGCGGACCCACGAATTAAGCGCAGGTCAGCGGACGCTCCGGGACAGCCCAGCTGCGCCTGCGCCGGTGGGGTGAGCGCGGGAGGCGGGGCTTAGGGGGCGTGGCCTGCCCCCTGCAGTTTCAGTCTTGGCTCGGCCGGGCGCCCCTTTGGAGCGTTGCGAGCAGGTGGCGCGGCCGCTGCGCCCCGCCCCCTTGGAACGTTGCGGCCAGGTGGCGCGGCCAGGGCGGTCCACGTGAGCGCCCGGCGCGGGCGGGGGGGGGACACACGTGGGTTTTTGTTTTTTTTTTCCGGATTTGTGGGGTTCGTTGATCCTCGCATCCCCCCCCCTCCGCTTCTTAAGGGGGTCCTGGATCGCCAGCCCCCGGGAAGGCGGCGGCGGGGGGTGGGGAGTGGGCTGGTATCTGGGTATAACGCCCAGAGGGGGATTTCTGAAGGGGGGGGGATTTTTTGCCCTGGCTTTTTCGGGGGAGCAGCGGATGCTGATGTGATGCTCGGCCAGGTAAGGATTGGGGGCGGGGGGGAGATCAGCGACCAGGCGGGTATACAGGTGTAACGCCTGGCGGAGGGGAGGGATCGCCACACACCCTCCCCCCCGGGCTGGGGGGGGGGGGGGAAGGGAGGAGATGGTGTTTGGAGGTCCATGATTTCCTGCTGCGATTCGATAGACTTTGACCCTGGCCGCACTAGCTCTGGTGGTGGGGGAGGGGGAGACCCAATACTACCCCCCCCCGCCAGCTGCTGTTGCTTCCCCCTTCCCTGGAGTGAGCGTGGGGGAGTCACCTAGCTAAAGGGGTAATCCCCCCCCCGCCCCATCGCAGCTCCCTCCACTAGATCCCTTCTGACTGCTTTTGGTGAGGCTGATTCTGGGGTGAGTCGCTGCTGGGGGAGGACAGCGAGGGGGCATGCGATCTTGGGGGTGATGGAGATGGGTTCACCCTGGTATGTCTTTGGCTCTGCTGGGGGTGAAGATGTTAATAAAATCCTGGTGGCAAGATTAAAGAGTTCAGCACGCCGGGGGGGGGGGGAGGGGGTGGTCAATTTTTTGCTGATTTACAGTTAACCCGCACTGAAGCGGGGAGGGAATAAATGTCTGATCCTCTTAAGGCAGTGGTTCTCAAGCTTTTGTACTGGTGACCCCTTTCACACAGCAAGCCTCTGAGTGTGGACCCCCCCCTTATAAATTAAAAACACATTTTTATATATTTAACACCATTATAAATGTCGGAGGCAAAGCAGGGCTTGGGGTGGAGGCTGACAGCTCGTGACCCCCCCCATGTAATAACCTCGCGACCCCCTGAGGGGTCCCGACGCCCAGTTTGAGAACCCCTGTCTTAAGGTTTTGTCTACACTGGGACGTTAATTCAGATTGAGGGCCGGGTGTGCGTTTAAATCTGCTCTGAAAGTGGATTATCTGTATTAGCCAGTTCACGGGGGAGCAGAATTGGGTCCTGTGTGTGTGTGGGAGTTAAGCAGAAATGAAAGTGTAAATGAAAGTCTTGTCAGCTAAGCCTTTAAGCGCCGGAGCTACTCCTGAATCTTGTGGAGACTCTGGATTAAGGGGGCTACGTTCCAATCTATCTTCATCCACTTTGCGCCAGTCGCTTCCGTGTATGGCGAACCCCTTATTCAAGATGCAAAAAACCGAAGGCAACCTGGTTAACTGGGTTGAAGTGCAAAGTATGAAGTAAGCCGTTGATCAGAACAATTTCCCTTCGGAGAATCGTAGGACGGGAAGGGACCCCGAGAAGTCATCTAGTCCAGTCCCCTGCACTCATGAAGTATTATCAAGACCAGTGGTTTTCAAACCAGTACCAGTACTGCAAGGCCAATGGGAGCTTGTGGGGGGCGGGGAGGGGTGCCTGTGGGCGAGAGCCTCCCGAGATAAGCCCAATCCCCTGCCCCACCCCTGAGCCCCCCCAAACCTGGAGCCCCCTCTTGCACCCTCATCCTCGGCCCCACCCCAGAGCCTGCACTCCCAGCCCAGAACCCTGACCCCCTCCTGCATCCCAACCCCCTGCCCCAGCCAGAGGCCCAACCCACACCCTGAATCCCTCATTCCCAGCCCCACCCTGCAGCCCGCACCCCAACCCTGTGTCCCAGCCCTGAGCCCCTCCCACACCCCAAACTCCTCCTCCCCAGCTCCGTTGGGTCGTGGGCATCAACAATTTTCTTCAACTGGAGTCACCAAGAAAAAAAGGTTTGCAGACCACCGATCTAGTCCACATCTCTCTTGGGTGCGACTCGCACGAGACCCCCATCACCGGTTCTTTGCTCCCGTAAAACTCCTGTATAAGAAGTGAGATCGCTGCGTCACGTATGTGGAGGCTTGAAGACTTCCTTGAAAACCCAAATAAAGCAGGGTGTGAATGCGGTTCCACAGAAGCCCGATAGATCTGGCATAACAGGCTGTCGGATTGCCATGCGGTCAACTCCTAAAGGTGACGGAAAGCAAAGATCGAAGAACGCAAACAGCGAAGAGTGCGGGCCGACCGTCTAGTTTACATCTTTTCCTTTTTCTCTCATACCCCTTTTCCATTACAACCTTGCACGTCTCAACCCCTGTCCACGTGTGATATTCCAGGGAGCCTGAGTTTACTTCTCCACTCCACCCGCTATTTCTGTCAATCCATCTCCCGCTGCCTTGGACAAGTCACTGCGGTCCGCTCCGGCCGGTGGGCGTTTGGTGTTCTGAATTGTTGGAGCAATTTCTTACGGGTGTGTGTGTGGGAGGAATTCTCCACTGCTGACAATTTTGCGGTCGAGGTTGGAAGTTCACCAAAGGGCTCAGCTCTGGGGATGGTTTTATGGGGACGTTCCCCGGCTTGGGTTACGCGGGCATTTCAGCCTGGACGATCGCTCAAGTGTTGCCCCGGTTCTATTCGTTCCCTCCGAAGCGTCCGGCGTTGGCCGCTGTCGGAAGACAGGACACTGGGCTCGATGGACCTTTGGTCTGACCCAGTCTGGCCATTACATGCTTTTGGGGGCATGCACCCCAAATCCCCGCCCTCCCAAATCTACCGGTTTTGTTCTTCTGCGGTTTGCTTGGATATCACGAGTTACGAATTGCTAAATCATAGAATCGTAGGACTGGAAGGGACCTCGAGAGGTCCTCTAGTCCAGGCCCCTGCCCTCAAGGCAGGACTAAGTATTCTCTAGACCATTCCTGACGGGTGTTTATCTAACATGCTCTTAAAAACCTCCAGTGACAGAGATTCCACAACCTCCCTGGGCAATTTATTCCAGGGCTTAACCACCCTGACGGTTGGGAAGTTTTTCCTAATGTCCAACCTAAACCACCCTTGCTGCAATTTAAGCCCATTGCTTCCTGTCCTATCCTCAGCGGTCAAGGAGAACAAATTTTCTCCCTCCTCCTTGTAACCACGTTTTATGTACTCAAAAACTGTGATCGTGTCCCCCTCTCAGTCTTCTCTTCTCCAGACTAAACAAACCCAAGTTTTTCAGTCTTCCCTCGTGTTTTCTAGACCTTTCACCATTTTTGTTGCTCTTCTCTGGACTTTCTCCAATTTGTCCACCTCGGTCCTGGAATGTGGCGCCCAGAACGGGACGCACTACTCCAGCTGAGGCCATATCGGCGCGGAGCAGAGCGGAAGAATTACTTCTCGTGTCTGGCTTACGACAATCCTGCTGGTACAGCCCAGAATGATGCTTGATTTTTTTGCAGTAGGGTTACTCTGTTGACTCATATTTCGCTTGTGGTCCACTCTGACCCCTAGATCCCTTTCCACAGTTCTCCTTCCTAGGCAGTCATTTCCCATTGTGTGTGTGTGTGTGTAACTGATTGTTCCTTCCTAAGTGGAGCATTTTGCATTTGTCCTTACTGAATTTCATCCTCTTAACTTCAGACCATTTCTCCAGTTTGTCCAGATCATTTTGAATTTGAATCCTACCCTCCAAGGCACTTGCAACCGCTCCTGTGTCCACATATCTGGGGGAGGGATAGCTCAGTGGTTTGAGCACTGGCCTGCTAAACCCAGGGTTGTGAGTTCAATCCTTGAGGGGGCCATTTAGGGATCTGGGGCAAAAATTGGGGATTGGTCCTGCTTTAAGCAGGGGGTTGGACTAGATGACCTCCTGAGGTCCCTTCCAACCCTGATATTCTATGATTCTATGATCTATTCAAGGGACACCATCATAGGGCCTAATCACATCAGCCACACTATCAGAGGCTCATTCACCTGCACATCCACCAATGTGATATATGCCATCATGTGCCAGCAATGCCCCTCTGCCATGTACATTGGCCAAACTGGACAGTCTCTACGTAAAAGAATAAATGGACACAAATCAGACGTCAAGAATTATAACATTCAAAAACCAGTCGGAGAACACTTCAGTCTCTCTGGTCGCTCGATTAGAGACCTAAAAGTGGCAATTCTCCAACAAAAAAACTTCAAAAACAGACTCCAACGAGAGACTGCTGAATTGGAATTAATTTGCAAACTGGACACAATTAACTTAGGCTTGAAAAGAGACTGGGAGTGGATGGGTCATTACACAAAGTAAAACTATTTCCCCATGTTTATTCCCCCCCTCCAGCCCCCACTGTTCCTCACATGTTCTTGTCAACTGCTGGAAATGGCCCACCTTGATTATCACTACAAAAGGTGTCCGTCCCCCCGCCCCCCCCCGCCCCACTCTCCTGGTAATAGCTCACCTTAAGTGATCACTCTGGTTACAGTGTGTGTGGTAACACCCATTGTTTCATGTTCTCTGTGTATATAAATCTCCTCCCTGTATTTTCCACTGAATGCATCCGATGAAGTGAGCTGTAGCTCACGAAAGCTTATGCTCAAATAAATTGGTTAGTCTCTAAGGGGCCACAAGTCCTCCTTTTCTTTTTGCGAATACAGACTAACGTGGCTGCTACTCTGAAACCCTCCTGGTTTGGCATCGTTTGCAAACTTTTACACGCATTCCTGCTGCCGACCAGGCTCTGGAGGCCCAAACTTATTGCAAAGCCTCCTTCAAGCGTCGCGTACGTTTCCCGATGTGCAGGAGAACTTTCATCGGCCGCCGTCGTTCCGGGTCGCGGCCTCTTCGCTCGCCTTTTGCGTGTGATACGTCGGGTTTAATCTTGCACTGAATATCTGTGGAGACTCTGGACTGAGAGGGCTTCGTTCCGATCTATCTTCATCCACTTTGCACCCGGTCTCCCAGGAGGGTCTGGCAGTGGGGAGAGGCCTGTTGATTTTAGGGGGAGGAGGGTCACCCCCTGGCCTCAGGCGCGTGCCTCTGGGATTGCCTGTGGAACAAAGAACCGGGGGAAGGCAGAAATTAGGGTCTTCCATCTGAATGGTCGCCCCCCCACAATGGAGCTTACTGTGTCGACACCCTAAATGACCGATCTCCCCCATAGAAAGACGAGAAATAAGATTGGGGGTGGGGGACACACAGCCCCTGGCATGGGGGGGATGGGGGCCCCTGGCATAGGGAGAGACGGGGGACACACAGAGACAGGTATGGGGGGAGAATAGGGGCCCCTGGTATGGGGGGAGGGGCAGGTGGGGGGCCACCCAGAGCCCTAGGCATGGAGCCGGAGGCCAGGAAGGGGGCGCACGGAGTCTTTGTTGGGGGGCAGTTTTGAGGCCAAGTGAGAGATGCAAAGGGAGGGGAAAAAGCAGCTGCTCGGAAGCCGGGACTGGAGGAGCTAGGAGCTCCCCCGCACCCCACAGCGCCCCCTGCTGGGAGAGGCCGGGACTGGAGGACCTGTACCCCAGGACAAAAGCGCCTATTCTAACGCCCCGCTCTCTCTCCTGCAGTGAGCCCCATGCCGGTGGTGCACCCCCAACCCCCCGACGGGGGCTGGGGCTGGATGGTGGTGCTGGCCGCCTTCTTCCAGTCGGCGCTGGTTTTCGGGGTGATCCGCTCCTTCGGCGTCTTCTTCATGGAGTTTGTGGGGTACTTCGGGGAGCTGGCGGGGCGGGTCTCCTGGATCACCTCCATCGGGATCGCTGTGCAGCAGTTTGCTAGTGAGTTTGGGGGGGCGGGGGGCAGGGGATTCTGACCCTCTTTTGGCGGTAGGAGGGAGAACCCCACTCCTCCCCCAGAGTCAGCTGCATCGCAGGGTAACAGGGCCCGCCCGGTCTCTCTCTGCTGCCCCCTGCAGGTCCGGTGGGCAGCGCCCTCAGCACCCAGTACGGCGCCCGCCCCGTGGTGATGGCCGGGGGCATCCTCTCGGGGCTGGGCATGTTCCTGGCGTCCTTCGCCACCAGCCTGACCCACCTGTACCTGAGCATCGGGCTGCTCTCAGGTAGGTCCCCCCCCACCCCTGCCTCAGTGCCCTCTGGGAGTATCCTCGCTCAAGGCTGGGAGCAAGGGCTTCTGGGTAACTCAGTGCACCCTGGGACCATCCTCGCCCAAGACCAGGAGCAAGGGATTCTGGGTCTAATATCCGGTATTCCAGGCAGGAATGACCGGATGTTGCCGGTGGCGGGTTTTCAGAGCTTCATTTCACCTTTTCCGGGTGTTCAAATGGCCAACCCGAGCTAAACCTTCATTGGTGGGCTTGGCAACATTCGACGTTGTTCGTTTTTGAGCATTTAGATGGGTCGTTTCGATGCTTTCTTTTAAAGCGTCTCTCTGAGATTTTTTTTTTTATCCGCTTATGCTTTCACGGTTGCGTAAGATTACGGGTTCGACCTTTTGTTTTCTCCCCCCTGGTTTTATGGACTGAAATTTGCACAGCGGCGGGAAGCCGCGGGGGCTGGTCGGACAAGTATGGACCAACAGGCGTAGAGGTTGAAAAAGTTAGACCTTGGTAGCCATAAAAACAGAAGTGGTCCCCCTCACGTGTCCGAACCAAGCTGGATTTCAGGATACTTCCTTTAATCCTTACGGCGCATGACTTTACTTTGCTGATCTGTACATTTCGATCTCTATCGATTGACCGTATCTGTTCGTTGGTTTGGGTGTCTACAGCTGAATGGGCGTTTACCAACACTTACCGATGGGGGGTGGGGGTGGGAATATAATTCTTCTAAGCCTACCTGTTGGAGACCATGAAGTCTTCCTGTCTTACTGTTCTACTAAATTAGGGCTTTAAAATAGTTGACCTTTTTCAAAATGGCTGCCATCATGTGGGGGGCAACCGTGGACCCAGGGGGGAAGGAGCCAGGGCTTCTTCAAAATGGCTGCCATTGCGTCTGCGGAATCAGTGGGGAAGTTGTTTGGAGGGACGAGAGCATAGGGGGGAAAGGAGTGGGGCCTTTTCAAAATGGCTGCCATCCTGGGGGGCGGGGGGAGAGGGAACTGTGGGGCCACAGGGGAAAGGAGCGGGGCCTTTTCAAAATGGCTGCCATCCCGTGGTGGGAACTGTGGGGCCACAGGGGAAAGGAGCGGGGCCTTTTCAAAATGGCTGCCATCCCATGGGGGGAACTGTGGGGCCACAGGGGAAAGGAGCGGGGCCTTTTCAAAATGGCTGCCGCTGAGGGGGACGGTTCCGGGGGGGGGGGCATCAAAGGAAAGAGAGGACCATCCAAATGGCCACCGTTTGATGGGTGGGGGTAGGGAGAAGGAGCTAGGTCTCATTCAAAATGGCCATCAGTATATGGGGGGAGGGTAATCACTGAGGCTGGGGGAGGAAGGAGCCGGGCCTCATTCAAAATGGCTGCAGCCACACAGCGGCCATTTTGGAAAAACAAGTTAAAAAGTAGATGGGCCCAAAACAGTCTCATTTGTGGCCACGTCCGGCCTGTTGCCGTACCAACCTGGATGTCATGGGGGGGGGGGCCTACGTGTGTATTTTACACCCCCCCCCCCTTTTTTTTTTTTGCAGGCTTCGGGTGGGCCTTGGTCTTCACGCCTTCCGTGGCCTCGGTGGCCCGTTACTTCAAGAAGCGCCGGACGTTCGCCACGGGCTTGGCCTTCACGGGCGTGGGCCTGTCCTCCTTCGCCTTCTCCCCGCTCTTCCAGCTCCTGGTGGACACCTACGCCTGGCGGGGGGCCCTCCTGGTTGTGGCCGGCATGTCCTTCAACCTGGTGGTGTGCGGTGCCCTCATCCGCCCCCTGACCCTCAAGGAGGACCTGGCCGGCGCCGGGGACCCCGGCGGGAACTGCCTGGGGAAGCTTTCCACCCTCTTTGGCCTGCCTTTGCTCTTCCACTGGCCTTTCATGCGGTTCGTCCTGGCTGTGACCTTGATCAACAGCGGCTACTTCATTCCCTATGTCCACTTGGTGGCCCGGGCCCGGGAGCTGGGCTTCGACGAGTACCAGGCCGCCTTCCTTATGTCCGTGGCGGCCGTGGCTGACCTGTGTGGCCGCCTCCTCTCGGGTTGGCTGGCCGATTGCCGGGTTTTCCACCTCAGCCACATCTTGGTGGCCTGGACCTCCCTGACTGGCATCTCCTTGGCGCTGGTGCCTCTGGGGCGCAGCTACCCGCTGCTGATGGCCATCGGCATCTGCTACGGGTTCTTCTCCGGGGCGCTCACCCCCGTGGTCTTTTCCATCCTGCCGGAAATCGTGGGCATCAGGCAGATTTTCGGCTCGATGGGGCTGCTGCAGATGATGGAGAGCATCGGTGGGCTTCTGGGAGCGCCGTTCTCTGGTAGATCGCCGCTGGCTTTCTTCTCCTCCCGTTCAATTAATTGGAAATGAGCTCCTCCTTCCCCCGTAAATCAATCCCCAACCCTGCCCTTTCCCCTGTAACCTTAAGTCATAGACTTGGTCCTTCTTGGAACCAAGACTCCTGGCCCCTACCCTGGTCTTGGGAACAGTGGTTAACATGTGAACATCATCCGGCTTGGCATTAGCTGCCCTCCAACCCCAGGTGGGGATAGAACCAGCAGTCCTGACTCCCAGTTCCCCCTGCTCCAACCAGCTAGACCCCACAAGGTTCTTGTGACCTCGTTCTAGGTCGCCCTGTTTCTAGGTCACCCTAGGTTTTGATCTAAGTCATCCTGGCTTCTTATGGCGCCGTAGGTCAGCTCCATGTTCTAGGTTGCTGTGTGCTCTCTGGATATTGTTCTAGATCACACTTGTCTCTTGTGTCATTTGAGATCGCCTTCATGTTCTAGGTTGCCCTATGTTCTCTGGCTATTGTTCTAGCTCACCCTGGGTTTTCCTGCTGTTGGTCTGGATGACTCTTTCCTTTCTCTGTTCCAGGTTGGCTGCGGGACATGACTGGGGACTACACAGCCTCTTTCCTGGCAGCTGGGGCTTTCCTCTTGGCGGGGAGCCTGGTTTTGGTCACTCTGCCCAACTTCTTCTCTTGTCTGGGCTCCTCCCCTCCTGCCTGCCACGGCACCAAGGTGGAGGCCGGGGCGGAGCCAGCCGCATTGACACCGGCCTCTGGGGAACTTTCCTCCCAGGACAGAGACTGGCCAGCCAGAAGCCAAGATCTCAGGGAGCCGGCGTGACTGCAAGGGGGTTGTGGCAGTGGCTGGGTGAAGGGGGGGAACCAAGGAGGGACAGCTACCCCCCCCCACCTCACAGCTCTTTTGGGGCCCCTCAATCCATTATCACAGCCTGGGCCTAATCCCCCCTTCCCTGGGCCTAATCCCCTGTTTGTATCCTCTGATCCCTGGGGCGAACTCCTTGACCGGGACCAGGTTCTGGAAGGGCTAATGCGGTCAGGGTGTAAATTCCAGCCTGGGGAGGGGTCCTAGAGTTTTGCCTCTCTTCCTACCTACCATCCCCTTCAATATCTCCACCGAGAGGGATGCTCCTTCACAGAAATAAGCCACATAAATACCCTTGCCCTCCTGGGTTCTCCTCCGGTGCCCCCTATGGGCTCCAACCTCCCAGAAGCCTGCTGGAAGCTTAGGGCCCGTTGTGGAGGTCCATAATTCGGGGAGGACGCTGAGGAAGCGGGGCAGGGTTCAGTCTATGAAGACCCCAACGAGGAGCAGAAATTGGATCAGAGTCTGGGTCTAACACAAAGAACATTTTATAAAGTGCGGGGAGGATCGGGCCGCTGCATTCATTTGGGGAAACCCTGTATACACCATCAATGGCAGGTCACCTCCATGTTCTAGGTTGCCCTACGTTATCTGGATGTTGTTCTAGGTCACTTTGTGTTCGTATGACAGTCTAGGTCACCTCCATGTTCTAGGTTGCTGCGTGCTCTCTATATATTGTTCTAGATCACACTTGTCTCTTGTGTCATTTGAGATCGCCTTCATGTTCTAGGTTGCCCTATGTTCTCTGGCTATTGTTCTATCTCACCCTGGGTTTTCCTGCTGTTGGTCTGGATGACTCTTTCCTTTCTCTGTTCCAGGCTGGCTGCGGGACATGACTGGGGACTACACAGTGGCAGGTGTATGCAGACAGGAAATAAAAGGCCCACTCCCATAATATGTGCGGTAGGCCCCTGCCTCAGTTTCCCCACTTGCTGCTGGGAATGGCTGGCAGGAAATGGACACCCACCCCACTCCGGGGGCCGGGGGTTAGTGATGTCCCAGAAATGCAGTTATGGGTGTAAAGGCCCCCCTCCCGGATTAGTTTAACCTCCAAAATGTAGGATTTGCTCATTTAAAGGGGAGAGGGAGTTGTTTAGCGAAATGACAGTTTTTTGGGGGCGGGGGACAAAAGCGGCAATTTCGAGTGCCGCCTTTTTTGGACCAGAGCTGCGTGCGGGGGGGGGGAATTAAAACCAGCCAATTCCTCTAGCGGGTGTCTGAGTTCATGGGCCCCTAACCAGCGCGTGAGAGGAAGGGGCCCAAGCGAAGGTGACTTTAGCTTGGAAGTGGCCACAATGCCCCCCCCGGGCAGGTGGGCCAAAGGTCGAAAGTGCCTCATTGAAGCAAAGTGGCTTGAAAGTTCATCTTGAGTTTTCTCGCATTGAAAGGAACAGGTCTCTTCACAGCGGGGTGGGTGAATATTAACGGAGTAACAAGGGAGGTTCTCCAAGGATTGGGCAAAACAGCTTGAGGTGGGTTTGCAGAGTGGGGGGAAAGATAAGCAAGAAAAGGGATTAATTTAGGTATGGTGCAGACCTGGTGATGGAACCCAGGAGTCCTGGCTCCCAGCCCCGGCCCCCGCTCTAACCCACCAGACCCCACTCCCCTCCCAGAACCATCCTGTCCTAGGGAGTTTGCCCTGGGCTCCCCCTGTGATCCTGACCCTTGTCCATTGTCTGGGGCATTGCTCGTACCCTTTGTAATTCAGCCTTTCCCAGGCTCTTTGGAGGCGGCTGGTTATCCAGGGACCCCTCGCCCAGCACTGAGATGCGGCCACCTCTGGGGCGGGGTGGCTGGTGACACAGGGATCCCTTGCCCGGCGCTGAGATGCGGCCACCTCTGGGGCGGGGCGGCTGGTGACTCGGGGACCACTCGCCCGGTGCTGAGATGCGGCCACTTCTGGGGCGGGGCAGCTGGTGACACAGGGACCCCTCACCCAGCACTGAGATGCGGCTACCTCTGGGGCGGGGCGGCTGGTGACACAGGGACCCCTTGCCCGCCGCTGAATTGCAGCCACCTCTGGGGCGGGGCAGCTGGTTACACCGGGACCCCTCGCCCGGCGCTGAGAAGTGGCCACCTCTGGGGCGGGGTGGCTGGTTATACAGGGATGCCTGGAAGCTACATAGAAACTTTTTAAAGACACCATTTTAGGGGCTCCATTGAAAGGCATACCCCAAAATTAAAAAAATCCTAGCAAGAGAACCAAAAAACTGTCACCATGGTTAAACAACCAAGTAAGAGCAGCAGTGAGAGGCAAAAAGGTATCCTTTAAAAAGTGGAAGTTAAATCCTAGTGCGGAAAACAGAAAGGAGCATAAACTCTGGGTAAAAATATAATCAGGCCAAAAAGGAATTTGAAGAGCAGCTAGCCAAAGACCCAAAAAGTAACAGCAAAAAAATGTTTTAAGTACATCAGAAGCAGGAAGCCTGCTAAACAACCAGTGGGGCCCCTGACCCATTGAGGTGCTAAAGGAGCAGTCAAGGACGTTAAGGCCATTGCGGAGAAACTAAATGAATTCTTTACATTGGTCTTCCCGGCTGAGGATGTGAGGGAGATTCCCAAACCTGAGCCATTCTTTTTAGGTGACAGATCTAAGGAACTGTCCCAGATTGAGGTATCATTAGAGGAGGTTTTGGACCAAATTGATTAATTAAGCAGCAGTAAGTCACCAGGACCAGCTGGTGTTCACCCAAGAGTTTGGAAGGAACTCAAATGTGTATGTCTACACTATGAAATTAGGTCGATTTTATACAGTCGATTGTGTATGTCCACACTACGTGCATTAAGTGGGAGGAGTGCGTCCTCACTACCGTGGCTAGCATCGACTTACAGAGCGGTGCACTGTGGGTAGCTATCCCACAGTTCCAGCAGTCTCCGCCACCCATTGGAATTCTAGGTTAAGCTCCCAACACCTGATGGGGCAAAAACATTGTCGCGGGTGGTTTTGGGTACATGTCGTCAGTCGCCCCTCCCTCTTTGAAAGCAATGGCAGACTGTCTACCGCAGCCTACCCCTTGCTCCCATGGTTCATGGAGCCTGGACAGTAGTAAGGAGCAGTTCCACTATAGGCTGAGCAAGCGGAGAATGGTGGTAGAATGTGCCTTTGCACGTTTAAAAGCGCGCTGGCGCTGTTGGTCAGACCTCAGCGCAACCAACATTCCCGTTGTTATTGCTGCTTGCTGTGTGCTCCATAATACCTGTGAGAGGAAGGGGGAGATGTTTATGGCCAGGTGGGAGGTTGAGGCAAATTGCCTGGCGTCTGACTTTGAGCAGCCAGACACCAGGGCGATTAGAAGAGCACAGTTAGGTGTGCTGCGCATCAGAGAGGCTTTGAAAACCAGTTTCATGACTGGCCAGGCTATGGTGTGACCGTGGTGTGTGTTTCTCCTTGATGCAAACCCGCCCCCTTTGTTGATTTTAATTCCCTGTAAACCAACCACCCTCCCCTCTTCGAAATAAAGTAACTACTGTTTTGAAACCGTTCATTCTTTATTAATTAAAAAAATGAGGTAACAGACAAGCCCGGGTGGGGTGGGGGAGGAGGGAAGGACAAGGCCACGTTGCTTATTGTAGCCACACTACAAATCAAACTGTTAGAATGACAGCCATCTGTTGCTTGAGCCATCCTCTGGAGTGGAGTGGCTGGGTGCCCGGAGCCTCCCCCCCACGTTCTTGGGCGTCTGGATGAGGAGGCCATGGAACTCAGGGAGGAGGGCAGGCTGTTATACAATGGATGCAGCTGGGGACTGTGCTCCTGTTGGCTTTCCTGCAGCTCCACCAGATGCTTCATCACGTCCGTTTGCTCCCCCATTAGCCTCAGCATCGCGTCCTGCCTCTGCTCTTCATGCTCACTTAATTCTTTCCTGGTCTCTGCCACTGAATGCCTCCTTGCATTACCAGGGATCGGCAACCTTTGGCACGTGGCACGGCAGGGTAAGCCGTCTGGCAGGCCAGGCCGCTTTGTTTATGCTGCTATATCTTCAGGTTCGGCCGATCACGGCTCCCACGGGCCGCGGTTCGCCATTCCAAGCCAAAGGGGGCTGCGGGAAGCGGCGCGGGCCAAGGGATGTCGACAAAACAGGCTTGGTCGTGTGGTCGGGTGCAGGGTTAAATGGATCTAATGCTGCTAAATTCGACCTAAACTCGTAGACCAGGGCTAACTGTCGTCTGTAATCGTGAAATCAGCTTCGGTACCAGATGGCTGGCGGATGGTTAATGTTATGCCAATTTTTTCGAAAGGCTCCAGAGGTGCTGTTTGCCTTTCGTTCTATTCACTGCGACTATAGCCAGTGGGCTAGCTTGCCTTTATTATATTGACTGCCAGCCAGTAAACCAGAAGGTTTATTAGACGACAGGAATACAGTCCAAAACAGAGCTTATAGGTACAGAAAGCAGGACCCCCTCAGTCAGGTCCATCTTGGGGGGTCGGGAGCCCAGACCCAGGGTCTGGGCCTCCCTCTGTTTCCCCAGCTAGCTCCATACTGAAACCCCCTCCAGCCCCTCCTCTGGCCTTTGTCTCTTTTCCAGGCAAGGAGGCCACCAGACCTCTTTGTTCTCCAACACCTTCAGTTGGCACGTTGCAGGCCATCAGTTGCCAGGAGACCGGGTGTCTGCAACAATCACACACCCTTATCCCACCACCTAGATACTTAAGAACTGCCTAGGGGAAACTGAGGCACCCACACAGTATTCAGAGAAAACATTAAGAACATTCCCACTTCGTCACACATGTGTCAACCACGGAGGTGTCCTGGCAACGAACTGACGAACATAACAGGTACATGAGATACATCAAAGGCTACCCAGCTTGCTTGCCTATATATTGTTTCTTATTTTCTTATGGGTTTGATTATTTGTTTGATTATTATAGGTTTATATTAGAGTATATTTTGGCTGTAACACAAGGGACCTGCAGCCCACACCCTGTATGTTGAGCTAAGGTGAAGTTAGCATACATATGTTTGGGACTTTTCACCTAGATAGATGGTTATGAGCTAAAACATAAGGTCTGCGACCTTTAACATAGATGATGTGTTAAAGCAGGTTGGTCTATGGGCTTTCCTAAGTTCAGACCCTTTTAAACTTAGGAGGAACACCACAACTCGGTGTGACGAAGTGAGGCTTTTCACCTTGTTATGTTGCATGTGAGTTTTACACAGTGTGTGGCTCAGTTTCCCTGAGTTCTGCACCAATGCCTAAGGGGTGGGTGTGACAGGTTTCCCCCCCGGAACTATGGTACCCGCCTGATCCACCAGCCGGGGCTCCCTTCACACTGTACTGCTGTGACAAGCTACAGACACGCTCTTGGTCTCACACTTTCACCAGCGCACATTCAGGTAGGGACACAGCCAGTGGTGGTAACATGCCAACAGGCTTTCTGACCAGCCCCTGCATGGGAAAGCTTCAGCTGAGGAAGTGCCCAGATACTCAAAACCCAAAATTATACCATCCTGCACTGCACAGGGAACTGTACAGCATAAGCTCATGAAATTCACCCCCTCTCTCAATGTGGAGAGGAAATATTCACAGCTTTCCATCCCTCGTTATCATAGAATCATAGAATTTCAGGGTTGGAAAGGACCTCAGGAGGTCATCTAGTCCAAACCCCTGCTCAAAGCAGGACCAATCCCCAACTAAATCATCCCAGCCAGGGCTTTGTCAAGCCTGACCTTAAAAATATCTAAGGAAGGAGATCCCACCACCTCCCTAGGTAACGCATTCCAGTGTTTCACCACCCTCCTAGTGAAAAAGTTTTTCCTAATATCCAACCTAAACCTCCCCCTTATGACTCCCACACACTGGTTTCAGACAAAACAAAAACAAATTTATTAATTACAAAAGATAGATGTGAAGTGATTCTAAGGGACAGCAATCAGATCAAACCCTTCTCCGGTTCAGTCCTGGTTTCTCGGGTGTTTCCAAGCATCCCCTTTGGGCAGACAGTCAGTGAAGAATAACCATGATGATGTCACTCCCATGCATCAGTAGGAGCATCACCAGCAGATGGAGGGAAGTGATTATTCCCCTCTAGGTGAGGCCACACCTGGAGTATTGAGTCCAGTTTTGGGCCCCCCACTACGGAAAGGAGGTGGACAAATTGGAGAGTCCAGCGGAGGGCAACAAAAATGATCAGAGGGCTGGGGCACATGACTTATGAGGAGAGGCTGAGGGAACTGGGGTTATTTAGTCTGCAGAAGAGAAGAGTGAGGGGGGATTTGATCGCAGCCTTCAACTGCCTGAAGGGGGGTTCCACAGAGGATGGAGCTCGGCTGTTCTCAGTGGTGGCAGATGACAGAACGAGGAGTAAAGGTCTCATGTTGCAGTGGGGGAGGTTTAGGTTGGATATTAGGAAAAACTTTTTCATGCGGGGGGTGGTGAAGCACTGGAATGGGTTCCCTAGGGAGGTCGTGGAATCTCCTTCCTTAGAAGTTTTTAAGGTCAGGCTTTGTGACGAAGTGGGACTGTTCTTAATGTTTCCTCTGAATAGTGTGGGGGTGCCTCAGTTTCCCCTATGCAGTTCTTCGGTATCTAGGTGGTGGGATAAGGGTGTATGATCATTGCAGAGCCCTAGAGGGCAGGTGTGTGCAGGGGTCTAGACACAGAGAATGGCCGACACCCTGTTTCCTGGCCACTGATGCCCTGGGCCCTTCCCCCCTGCAAGGTGAGAGCTAAAGGGTTGGAGAACAAAGGAATCCGGTGACCTCCTGGCCCGGGAAAGGGACAAAGCCCAGAGGAGGAGGGGCTGGAGGGAATTTCAGTTTGGGGCTGGCTGGGGACATGGAGTGAAGGGCAGACGGGGTTGTCTGGCTCCCTGGCCCCAAAATGGACCCAGCTGAGGGGTCCTGTTCTCTGCACCTACAAGCTCAGTTTTAAACCATGTTCCTGTCGTCTAATAAACCTTCTGTTTTACTGGCTGGCTGAGAGTCCCGTCTGACTGCGGAGCTGGGGGGCAGGACCCTCTGGCTTCCCCAGGAGCCCCGCCTGGGCGGACTCGCTGTGGGAAGCGCACGGAGGGGCAGAGGATGCTGAATGCGCCGAGGTCAGACCCAGGAAGGTGGACGCTGTGTGAGCTTCTTGCCCTGGAGACAGTCTGCTCAGAGAGAGGAGGCTCCCCCAGAGTCCTGCCTGGCTTCATAGGGAGCAGTTCCAGAGCCTTGACTCGGTGACAACTGGTGTCAGCAGTGGGATAAACTGCACCGTGGTTGGAGCATCCTGCAGTAAGTGACTGGAGAGCAGTAAAACGAAGGGGGATTAGCGGGAGACGGGTGGGCTGGAGGCTCCGAGAGGTGCAGTTCCAGGAGGCGGAGGAGCCTACGACTTAACCCCGAGAGAGAGTGGACCCCCGAGAAGGGCTGTCGATTCTTCCCAGGGAGCGGGGGGAGCTGAGAGCGCAGGCCTGTGAGTCCGTGAGCACGTGGGAACAGCGAGGAGATGGCCTACCACCATCTCCTTAAGGAGGACATTGTAGACCTGTGCAGGGAGAGAGGGCTGCCCACTGGAAAGCTCACTGAGGCACAGCTGATTGCTCGGTTGGAAGAGGAGGATCGCACCAAGGAGCCGGTTCCTGACTCAGCTGAGGCCGCGAGAGAGGCTGGGAACTGCCAGGCAGCCCCCGGGCCTGCACCAGTTCCCGAGCGAGCTGGGGCCCAGGGAGGGGCTGGGAGCAGCCAGGCAGCCCCGGGATCCACCTCCCCGACCAGCAGGGGATCTTCACGGCCCATCGGTGGAGCTGCGACTCTTGGAGGTGGAGCTGAAATGGAAATTGCAGAAGGACCTGGAGAGGTGATGGCAGAGTTGCAGCTGGGGAGAGTGGGGATGATCTGGGAAAAGGGGTAACCAGTGAGGTGGCAAACTTGGCCGATAATTAAGATAATTAAGTCCCAAGCAGACTGCGAAGAGTTACAAAAGGATCTCTCAAAACTGGGTAACAAAATAGCAGATGATATCCCAGCCCCACCCCACTGCTCTAACCACCAGCCCCCACTCCCCTCCCACAGCTGGGGAGAGAACCCAGGAGTCCTGGCTTCCAGCCCTAAGCCACCAGCCCCCACTCCCTTCCCAGAGCTGGGGAGAGAACCCAGGAGTCCTGGCTCCCAGCCCCCCCCCCCGCTCTAACCACTAGTCCCCACTCCCCTCCCAGAGCCAGGGAGAGAACCCAGGAGTCCTGGCTTCTAGCCCTAACCCACCAGCCCCCACTCCCCTCCCAGAGCTGGGGAGAGAACCCAGGAGTCCTGGCTCCCAGCCCCCCCCGCTCTAACCACTAGCCCCCACTCCCCTCCCAGAGCCAGGGAGAGAACCCAGGAGTCCTGGCAGTGCCCCAGGTACATTCCTTCTCAAGACCCATAGTTGTCTCAGTCCTGCCCTTAAAGCAGGGGGTTCTCAAACTTCACTGTGCCCCCTTTCTGACAACAAAAATGACTACATGACCCCAGGAATGGGGACCGAAGCCTAAGCTCGACTCCCACTGCCCCGGGCAGGGGGAACAAAGCAGAAGCCCGAGGGCTTGGGGCCCGGGCGGTGGGGCTCAGGCTTCGGCCCGGGGTCCCAGCAACTCTCAGCCAGCTCTGGCAGCCCCATTCAAATGGGGGTACCGACCCACCGTTTGAGAACCACTGTCTTAAAGTGAAGGGGGAGGGGGAAGGAGCCAGTGGCCTGGCTGGGGGGCGGGGGAGCGGAAGGAAATTCTTGAGGACACAAAGTGGACTTTGCCCCCCCTATTTACCGTGTGATCCGAGTCGTCCCCCCCTCGGACACGGCCTGCAGCCCCCGGCCCCCAGCCTGTCCCTGGCGCTCCTGGGACTCCCAGAGCTCAGCGCAGACCCAGAGGTAGCTGGGAGCCAGGACTCCTGGGTTCTCTCCCTGGCTCTGGGAGGGGAGTGGGGGCTGGTGGTTAGAGCAGGGGGGAATGGAAGCCAGGACTCCTGGGTTCTCTCTTTGACTCTGGGAGGGAAGTGGGGGCTGGTGGGTAAAGCAGCGGGGGGCTGGGAGCCAGGACTGCTGGATTCTCTCACCGACTCTGGGAGGGGAGCAGGATCTGGTGGTTAGAGCAGCGGGGGGATGGAAGCCAGGACTCCTGGGTTCTATCCTTGGCTCCGGGATAGGAGCTGGGTCTGATGGTTAGAGCAGGGGGAGCTGGAAGCCAGGACTCTAGGAGGGGAGTGGGGTGTAGTGGTTAGAGCAGGGGGGATACTGGGAGCCAGGACTCCTGGGTTCTAACCCAGCAAGGGGAGCGGGATGTAGCGGGGGTGGGGGAGGAGGCTGGAAGCCAGGACTCCTGCTTTGTGTCATCAGCTGTTCTGGTAAGTTGCTGGCAGGAGCCTTTGTCTCCCTGTGCCTCAGTTTCCCCAGCTGCGTCTCAGGAATTGAGGAGACTAGCTTGCCAGAGGATCCACAGCATCAAAGTTCATGGACTGACCCTCGTCTCTTTCCCTTCAGCTGGTTTGTTTTTCCTTTCCACCCCAGCCCCCAGCAACTTCTGATCTCCTGTCTCCAGGGAACAGCGATGGGGCACCCCACGGCAGAACTTGCATGCCCTGAACCCCCCGACGGGGGCTGGGGCTGGATGGTGGTGCTAGCCGGCTTCCTTCAGTCGGCGCTGGTTTTCGGGGTGATCCGCTCCTTCGGTGTCTTCTTCATGGAGTTTGTGGGGTACTTCGGGGAGCTGGCGGGGCGCGTCTCATGGGTGACCTCCATCGGGATCGGC
This sequence comes from Natator depressus, assembly GCF_965152275.1. Lineage (NCBI taxonomy): Eukaryota > Metazoa > Chordata > Testudines > Cheloniidae > Natator > Natator depressus. The sequence goes on along the minus strand of NC_134261.1, from coordinate 1,942,180 downwards.
GTGCAGCAGCTGGGGGGTGAGTGAGGGACCCCGGCGGGGGTGGGGGGGGCTAAGATCTCAGGGACAGAAGTGGAGTAGCCGGGAGCCCCCCTCCCCCAGCCACCGCTCCCCAAAGAGCCCCTGCTGGAGGAAGCCCAGAGCTCCCCCCCAAGCCCACTCCTCCCCCAGAGTCAGCTGCATCGCAGGGTAACAGGGCCCGCCCCATGTCTCTCTGCCGCCCCCTGCAGGTCCGGTGGGGAGCGCCCTCAGCACCCAGTACGGCGCCCGCCCCGTGGTGATGGCCGGGGGCGTCCTCTCGGGGCTGGGCATGTTCCTGGCGTCCTTCGCCACCAGCCTGACCCACCTGTACCTGAGCATCGGGCTGCTCTCAGGTAGGTCCCCCCTGAGCCTCCCCCCCGCCTCAGTGCCCTCTGGGAGTATCCTCGTTCAAGGCTGGGAGCAAGGGCTTCTGGGTAACCCAGTGCACCATGGTCTAGTTATAGTTGCCCAGGGAGCAGGGGCTCCTGGGTAAAATCCAGGCATCTGTGTCCTCAGGTTAGGGTCCTGGGGCGGGGGTGGGGGTCTCTTTTAGGGTTCTCCAGTCATTCCTCCTCCCAGAGGGGTCCTAGACATTAAGACCAGGAGGGGACCATCCAATCTGGCCTCCTGCACCATCCCTGCTGCCTACTCCTCCTTCCAGCCCATATCTGGTGGTCGAGCTAGACCATGGCACACTAAGCAGTGGAAAATCACACCCACACCCACACCTCCCAGGGCCTTGGTTCTTGAGCTGTGTGATGCCCATGGCCCAGACTCTGCTGCCCCTTCTGAGCTCTAGAACCCTCTGATCTGGATCATCCATAGTTGCTCTAGCCCAGATCTCCATGCTCGCGAGCGTGGCCTAGGTTGCCACAAGGCCAATTTCCTGCCTAGCTCAGGCCAGTCCATTTCACCCAATTCCTTCCCCGCCACAGCTCCGGCAAGCTAGAGCAAGGGCCAGAGCAATGATCTAGAACCCAGCACAATGGCAGCTGGCACCTAGAACCCCCCACTCACAGGCCTCACCAGGAGTTCCCCTCCCCCCATCCCAGACCCAGCCTGGCTTGAGATGACGTGTCTCTAATTGCTCATGACTCTCCCACCCCCAGGCCAGATGCTAAAGGGACAATGGCTCTTTCTCCCCAGTCATGTCCTGCAGCCAACCTAGAACATACAATGCTTTGGGTTACCTAGAACATACGGCATGTGTCACCTAGACCCCAGAGTATCTAACTGTTTAGACATCCTAGAACATACAATGCTTTGCGTTATCTAGAATGCTCCATTCAGCCTGGTGTCCCACCTGCCCCATCCCCAGATCAGACCCACCAATCCTGGTTTTGGTCACCTGTTCCCTTTCCTTCCCCCCCCCCGCAGGACTGGGCTGGGCCTTGGTCTTCACCCCTTCCGTGGCTTCTGTGGCCCGGTACTTCGGCAAGCGCCGGGCCTTCGCCACGGGCCTGGCTGTCTCGGGGGCAGGCCTGGCCTCCTTCGCCTTCTCCCCACTCTTCCAGCTGCTGGTGGACACCTACGCCTGGCGGGGGGCCCTCCTGGTGGTGGCCGGCATCTCCTTCAACCTGGTGGCCGCTGGGGCCCTGCTGCGGCCGTTGGAGCTGGAGGGCAACAAGGCATCCGTGCCGGAGGCGGGGTGGCTGCAGCTGCCGGCCTTCTCCTCTTTCTGCTGGCCACGCCTGGCCTGCCACAGGCCCTTCCTCCTGTTCTCTGTGGCCTTCATCTTGGTGGACGCCGGCTACTACGTGCCCTACGTCCACCTGGTGCCCCACGCCCGGGAGCTGGGCTTCGACGAATACCGAGCCGCCTTCCTCCTGTCCTCGGCTGCCGTGGCCGACCTGTGCGGCCGTGTGGTGGGCGGCTGGCTGGCCGACCGCTTCGCCATCCGCCTGGTCCACAGCCTGACCCTCTGGACCGTCCTGACGGGCCTCTCCATGATGCTGGTACCGCTGGGGCAGAGCTACTCCCTCCTGATGGGCCTCTGCGTCTTCTACGGCTTCTTCGCCGGCGCCCTGGTGCCCCTCCAATTCTCCAGCCTGGCGGAGATCGTGGGAACGGGACACATCATGGAGGGGATTGGGCTCATGCAAATGCTGGAAAGTGCTGGCTCCCTCGTGGGGGCCCCTCTGTCCGGTAAGGAACCAGGTTCTCTTTCCTACTGGGCTGCCCCGTCCCTTTTGGACCCAGTATTTGGAACGGTTGCTGCCAGGAGAAATTGAGGAAGGAGGCAGATAAAAGTCTTTCCTGACAAGTGGTCCCAGGCAGCCCACCGTCCTTTGCCTGGTCTCTGACACATCCCCAGGGGCTGGTAGGGGAACCCGGGCCTGCCCTCTACTCTGGGTTCCAGCTCACAGGCTCTCCAGTCACTGCCCTACGTCCTGGCTTCCCCCTCTCCCCTGTCTCTGGGTTCACCAGCCTCCCAGTTCCCTCCTCCCAGGGAACAACTATGGACTACCCCCTGGCGTCCCTACTTGGCCACCATCACCCCTTCCAGTCTTGTGTGGGGGTGGACACCCACTCCCACAAGTTCTAAGCCTTTCTTGCATGAATTCATCAATCTAGCTTCATAGAGAGGGCTGTAGGGAGGGAGGGAAACAAAAAGGAAGGTGACCCATTAAATTACAGGTAACCCCCAGAATTAAACCTTCCCCCAAAACAAGGCCCTGGCCTGGGACTCGGAAGACCTGGGTTCTAGCTGAACAACATGTTCTAGGTCACCCAAAGCCTCCCATTGTCTAAATAGCCCTAGGAATATGGTCGAAAGGGGATGCCAATCCTGGGTGCTAGGCTGTGGCACTCCGGGTCCTAGGTAGCTCTAACAACCCTAAAAAGCCCTAATCATATGATCTAAAGATGACTCCAATCCTGAGAACTAAATCGTGGCATTCTGGGTTCTAAGTATGGGTTCTAGGTAGCCAATAAACCCATGTGGGCCTATGTAGCCTGAAATCATGTAGGCTAATGCCTGATGTAGGCCAGCTAGCTAGAACATTATTCGTGATTGATTACCGTAGACATAGGAGCCCTTGTCATGGACTGGAACTCGATTTTGCTAGGTGCAGTATAGAATCCAAAGATGGTGTCAAGGAGTCCCTGGGCGATGCTCTGGAACTGCTTCCTACGAAGCCAGGCAGGACTCTGGGGAAGTCTCCTTTCTGGGAGCAGACTGTCTGCAGGACACACAGCTCCCCCGGCTCCACCTTCCTGGGCCTGACCTCGGAGTATTCAGCATCCTCTGCCCCTCCGTGCGCTTCCCACAGCGAGTCCGCCCAGGCAGGCTCCTGAGGAAGCCAGAGGGTCCTGCCCCCCCAACTCCTCAGTCAGACGTGACTCTCAGCCAGCCAGTAAAACAGAGGTTTATTAGACGACAGGAACATGGTCTGACACAGAGCTTGTAGGTGCAGAGAACAGGACCCCTCAGCCGGGTCCATTTTGGGGGGCAGTGAGCCAGACAACCCCGTCTGCCCATCACTCCATGTCCCCAGCCAGCCCCCAACTGAAACTCCATCCAGCCCCTCCTTCTCTGGGCTTTGTCCCTTTCCCGGGCCAGGAGGTCACCGGATTTCTTTGTTCTCCAACCCTTTAGCTCTCACCTTGCAGGGGGGAAGGGCCAGGCCATCAGTTGCCAGGAAACAGGGTGTCGGCCATTCTCTGTGTCCAGACCCTCTGCACACACCTGCCCTCTAGGGCTCTGCAACGATCATACCCCCTTACCCCACCCCCTAGATACTTAAGAACTGCCTAGAGGAAACTAAGGCACCCCCACATTGTTCAGAGGAAACATTAAAAACAGTCCCACTTCGTCACAGATGGTCCTTCCCCCAAAGCCCTTACCATCTAAGTATAAGACAAGAGACAACAGCAGGATATGTATAGAATATGGTGTTCTGGAGTCTAAGTATCACTGAAAATGTGTATGAGATAATCCATGACCGTGGTCTGCATAGTCCCATGAGACTGTCAAGCAGATATGTTCTAGGCTGTCCAAACCACCAGGCTTTGGGGTTCTAGGTAGCCCTTTCAGTACTTTCTAGGTAACCCATCACTTCGTACCATCTAGTCTGTCTAGACACCAAGATGTTCTGTGATTTAGGTGACACATACAGTACTTTCTAGATAATCCGTGCAGGATGTCTAGGCAATGAGGCATTTTGGGTTCTAGGTAATGCATATTGTACACTCTAGATAACTCAAAGCCACATATGTTCTGGGATGTCTAGAGAATTAGATATTCTGGGTTCCAGGTAACATGTAACACAAAGACTTGTATGTTCTAGCATGTCTAAATAATTAGATGCTCCGGGTTCTAGGTGACACATGCCGTGTGCTCTCGGTAACCCAAAGCATTGTATGTTCTAGGTTGGCTGCGGGACATGACTGGGGACTACACAGCCTCTTTCATTGTAGCAGGGACTTTCCTCCTCGCTGGAAGTTTGCTCCTTTTTGCTCTGCCAAATTATTTCTCCTGCCCCGTGGACTCGACAACTGAGGAGGAGACCAGGGGAGACCCCTGAGACTTTAGCTCCTGGGGGGTTGTCCCAGAGAGCCAGATCAGAAGCGAGAGGTCAGTAGGAGGCAGAGAAGCGAGTACTGTATACGGAGCCAGCCGATAGGTGTCTGCTTCTTCGCTGACCATTGTAAGACGGTTGGAGGATGCATAAGAGATAGAAGGAGGAAGCTACCCAGTCCAGATTCACTCCTCTTTGCAAACTGGTGTCCAAAGCATCCTAGATCTTTCAGGCTAGAAAGGACCCCAATGGTCCCCTAGTCTGACCTTCTGCATGGCACAGAGAACTCCAGCCATTCCTGCCTACAGCCCATATCTGATGGTCGAGCTAGCCGTCTTGATTTAAAAGGACACGTGTGACGGAGAAGAGGCCACCACTCTAGGGGAAATTGGCCCCCCTGGTTAATCGCCCTCCCCATGAAAAATTTGCGCTTGATTGGCCGAGCTAGTGAAGGTCGTCTCCTCCCTTTGACCGCGTTTCTCTGTCTGTCTGTGCGTAACACAGTCGCAACCGGCCGCCCCGGCCGGTCGGTTCCAAACTTTCAGGGCACGGTCGAGGCATTGATAGCTAGAACCCTGTTGATTTAGGGGGAGATTGGAAAACAAACTAAGTGGGGAGAGGGACACACGGCGACTCTGCCAGACCCTCTGTGGTGAGGGTCTCTAGCTCAAACAACCGGTTGTTGATGGCAGAAATGTGATGCCTTGACTAGCTCGGCTTCCTTCCCCTGGAGTTGCACACCCTGAATGGCTTTCGTGACGCATGTCCCCCCCCCGCAGAACTGGCCACAGCCTTCCAGTGAGGCTGGAGAGACCGGGGAGCCAGCTCCGTGTCAGCCCAGCTCCAGAGATATTTATACAAGGACCCCTCGCCCGGTGCTGAGATTCGGCCACCTCTGGGACGGGGCGGCTGGTTATCCAGGGATCCCTCACCTGGTGCTGTGATGCAACCACCTCTGGGGTGGGGCAGCTGGTTATACCTGGTGCTGCCTTGCCCCAGCAGTGGCTGCATCTCAGCACTAGGTGAAGGGCCCCTGTATAACCAGCCGCCCCACCCCAGAGGTGGCCGCATCTCAGTGCTGGGTGAGGGATCCCTGTGTAACCAGCTGCCCTGCTCCAGAGGTGGCCGCATCTCAGTGCCGGGTGAGGGATCCTTATGTAACCAGCTGCCCCGCCCCAGAGATGGCCGCATCTCAGTGCCAGGCAAGGGGTCCCTGGCTAACCAGCTGCCCCCAGTTTTCTCCCACACCCACCAGGGGCCAGAATGATGGGGTTCATAGCTTAGCAACACATGGGGAGTGGGAAAGGGTGGGGCTGCCAGTAGACGCCTCCTCTCAGCTGCGGACTTCGCCTCACAATTCACTGATAAGGAAGCCCAACCTTTGAGACCCGGGTTGCCGTCTGGTGCCAGGCACCCTGCTGCTGTTTGCCGGGTCCCCGGAGCCGGGAGAGGGTCGAGGGGGCCTCTGTGCAGCCCCACCCACCCCGAGGTTAACAGCCACAGGGTCATTCTGCAGGGCACTTGCTGGGGTGCAGCCACCTCTGGCGTAGGGCATGGCTGCTGATTCATGGCCCGACCCCCCTGCTGCGCTGCCCGGGGACCGTTCATCGTGGAGTCACCTCTGGGGTGGAGCAGATTGATCAGCTACACAGCAATGTTGCACAGAGATTGCTCACCCAGCACCGAGGGGCTACCCCCTCTGGGGAGGAGTGAGGCAGCTGATTATGCCAGACTCGCCTCCGGCGCTCTGCACTGAATCTCCATGGAGCGCCCCGTCCTCTCAGAGCCCCCCGATGGGGGCTGGGGCTGGCTGGTGGCCCTGGCAGTCTTCCTGGAGTCAGGGCTGATTTTTGGGGTGATCCGCTCCTTCGGGGTCTTCTTCGTGGAGTTTGTGGGGCACTTCGGGGAGCCGGCAGGGCGCGTGTCCTGGGTCACGTCCATCACAATAGCCATCCTGCTGTTTGCTAGTGAGTATCGACTCTCCGGCCTTCTCCCTCCCCGCTTTATCCAGAATGTCTCATCCCTCGCCCGGCGGGGTGGCTGGTTACACAGGGACCCCTCACCGGGTGCTGAGATGCGCCCACCTCTGGGGTGGGGTGGCTGGTTATACAGGGACCCCTCACCCGGTGCCGAGATGCAGGCACCTCTTGGGCAGGGCGGCTGTTTTTAACTGGGATTCTCCCAACCCCACTTATTGCACCATCCTCCAGGACAGGAGGGTGCTCTGAGCTCCACATACCTCCACTCCTCCCCCAGAGTCAGCTGCATCGCAGGGTAACTGGGCCCGACCGGTATCCCTCTGCTGCCCCTTGCAGGTCCGGTGGGCACTGCCCTCAGCACCCAGTATGGCACGCGCCCCGTGGTGATGGCCGGGGGCATCCTCTTGGGGCTGGGCATGTTCCTGGCGTCCTTCGCCACCAGCCTGACGCACCTGTACCTGAGCATCGGGCTGCTCTCAGGTAGGTCTCCCCTGAGCCCCCCCCTGCCTCAGTGCCCTCTGGGAGTATCCTCACTCAAGGCTGGTAGCAAGGGCTTCTGGGTAACCCAGTGCACTCTGGGACCATCCTCACCCAAGACCAGGAGCAAGGGATTCCGGGTAGCCCCAGTGCACCATGGGAGTCTAGCCCATTGCACAGGCCTCTTCCTGGAAGCAAGGCATTCTGGGTAAAATCTGGACAGAAGGATGCTCTGGGCTTGGGCAGTGAGGATTGACTGGCCCTTGGCTGTAGCTTAGAACCTTCTATAATGAAGGATCTGGAGAACCAGATTCTAGAACAGCAAACCCGGTTCTAGATCAGCAAACCCTGGTCCCAATCCCAGCGCAACGAGGATCTAGAGCTTTGAGGCTCCAGCCTTCACTATAACAAAGGGCTGACCCGGCCCAACGAGCTGTGAAATCTCAGCTCCACTCCCTCCTCCCCAGAAGCCTCCAGTGTCCGGATAATGCGAGGGAGGACATGGGGGTTTTGGTGTGTGGGCAATTCCCGACCAATGCAGGGGTGGGGGGGGGGAAGGAGGGCTGTGCATTTTGGGTCAAAACTGACATTTGTCGAAGTTTGCGGTGCATCGAAAAGTCTGAACCAATCTCAGCTTTGCATGTTCTGATTTCGAGCACGTTTGGAAACAGAGTTGAAGGAAATCTGGACCTGACAAAATGAGAATGTTCTACTTTGGGGGGAGGTTTTCATGCCACACACACACCCCAATGCGAAATCAACACAGATCCATCGACCATTTTGGTGTAATCTGAGCTGCATTTTCACAACTCGAATATGTTCTAGGTAGCACAAACAGGATTCACGATGGGTTCTAGGTTGGCTTAACATGGGCCATTCCAGACGCACGATAGCTGTACAAGCTGGAGTCTACTTCAATTCAATAGGTTCTAGGTAGCACAGACAGGAGTCATGCCTAGTTCTAGGTTTGTCTTAACACAGTGTGCTCCAGATGCATCCTAGCCCTGTAAGCTGTAGTCTACTCCAGCTCCAGATGTTCTAGGTCGCACACACAGGATTCATGGTGGGTTCCAAGTTGACATAGCATGGTGCATTCTAGATGTGTCCTAGGCCTCTACGCTGTAGTCTACTCCAGCTCCAGACGTGGTAGGTCACACAAACAGGATTCATGGTGGGTTCTAGGTTGGCATAGCATGGTGCATTCTAGATGTGTCCTAGGCCTCTACGCTGTAGCCTACTCCAGCCCCAGACGTTCTAGGTCACACAAACAGGATTCATGGTGGGTTCTAGGTTGGCATAGCATGGTGCATTCTAGATGCGTCCTAGGCCTATACGCTGTAGTCTACTCCAGCTCCAGACGTTCTAGGTCACACAAACAGGATTCATGGTGGGTTCTAGGTTGGCATAGCATGGTGCATTCTAGATGTGTCCTAGGCCTCTACGCTGTAGTCTACTCCAGCCCCAGACATTCTAGGTCACACAAACAGGATTCATGGTGGGTTCTAGGTTGGCATAGCATGGTGCATTCTAGATGCGTCCTAGGCCTATACGCTGTAGTCTACTCCAGCTCCAGACGTTCTAGGTTGCACAAACAGGATTCATGCGGGGTTCTACGCTGGCTCAGCATGGTGTAGCCTAGACGCATCCATACAAGCTGTAGTCGACTCCGACTCAAACCATTCTAAGTAGCACAATCTCCTGGCTCAAAGCAGGAGAGCCCACCTATCCAACCCCCATAACCCCAGTTCCTCACCTCTCTTGCAGGCTTCGGTGGTGCGCTAGTCTTTGCCCCTTCAGTGGCCATGCTTGCTCGTTACTTCAAACGACGCCGGGGGCTGGCCACCGCTGTGGCCTTCTCTGCACCTGGGTTGTCCTCGCTGGCCTTCTCCCCCCTCTTCCAGTTCCTGGTGGACTTCTATGGCTGGCGTGGAGGGCTCATGATCGTGGCGGGCCTGACCTTCCACCTGGTGGCATGTGGCACCCTCCTCCGCCCGCTGGTCCTGGCAGAGGACTTGGCTCTGGCACCAGCCCCACAGAGGTCGTGGCTGGCGAAGCTGTCTTCCCTGTTTGGCTTGGCTTTGCTCGCCAGTCGGCCTTTCCTGACCTTTGCTGTAGCTGGCCTGTTGATGAATTTGGGCTACCTTGTCCCCTTTGCCCACCTAGTGCCCCACGCCCGCGAGATAGGCTTTGATGAATACCAGGCTGCCTGCCTCGTGTCCGTGATGGGTGCCACCGATCTGTGTGGCCGCCTGGTGGCTGGCTGGCTGGATGCCCGCAGGGCCTTCCGCCTCCTTCACATCCTGACTCTCTGGATCCTCCTGACGGGCGTCACGCTGCTCCTGGTTCCCTTTGGGCACACCTATCCCATCCTGATGGGCATTGACATCTGCTATGGGTTCTTAGCTGGTGCCGTTATCCCACTGAAGTTCTCCAGCCTGGTGGAAATCGTGGGGACTGGTCGGATCTCAGAAGCTACTGGGCTCATAAACCTACTGGAGAGTTTTGGGGCTCTGGCTGGCCCCCCGTTATCTGGTAAGGTGTTGGAGTTTGCCTTTCTCCCCCGGCTTTAGGCAGCAAGCACCTCCCATCCCCTGGCTGCTCATTCCACGGTCATGGATCAGCCAGAATGAAGTGGCCAGGGAGGTTCTGGTGACCCACAAGCAGGAACCAGGTTGTAGGTGATCTCTTCAGTCGGGGGACCATTTCACCCACCCTCTAACCTTTGGGGTCACTGCTGGGGCCATGGTTTCGTCATTCACAGACCCCTAAATTTGTGCATTCTAGGTAGTGCTAGCCCTATGGGCTGTACGCAGCTCTAGAACCTGGCTTTCTGAGTAACTGGAATGCTACATGCTTAGGTTCTAGGTAGCTCTAACCCTCTGTGCTAGACATGACTTCACATCCCAGCTGTCTAGATTATCTGAACACTAGAAGGCCCGGGTTCAAGATAGCTGTAACCATATTGGTTAAGGACAACTCCAGTACTTGGCTTTCTGGATAGTTGGAACACGATATTCCCTAGGTTCTAGGTAGCTCTAACGCTGTGGGTCATGGGCATCTCCTGAATCCAGCTTTCTAGGCAATTGGAACTCGATCTGCTCTGCGTTCTAGGTAGACTTGTGTTTTCCAGGGAGCCCTAAACCTGTAACCTGCACACAACTCCAGGCTCAAACTCTCTTGGTGACTACTCCAGCTTATGTTCTAGAAATCACAACCTTGCTGGGCTGTGAATAGTGTCACGGAGTCCCCGGGCAATGCTCTGGAACTGCTCCCTACGAAGCCAGGCAGGACTCTGGGGAAGTCTCCTCTCTGTGAGCAGCCTGTCTGCAGGACACCCAGCTCACACGGCTTCCACCTTCCTGGGTCTGACCTTGGAGCATTCAGCATCCTCTGCCCCTCCGTGTGCTTCCCACAGCGAGTCCGCCCAGGCGGGGTCCTGGGGAAGCCAGAGGGTCCTGCCCCCCAACTCCACAGTCAGACGGGACTCTCAGCCAGCCAGTAACACAGAAGGTTTATTAGACGACAGGAACATGGTCTGACACAGAGCTTGTAGGTGCAGAAAACAGGACCACTCAGCTGGGTCCATTCTGGGGGGCCGTGAGCCAGACAACCCCGTCTGCACTTCACTCCATGTCCCCAGCCAGCCCCAAACTGAAACTCTCTCCAGCCCCTCCTCCTCTGGGCTTTGTCCCTTTCCCGGGCCAGGAGGGCACCTGATTTCTTTGTTCTCCAACCCTTTAGCTCTCACCTTGCAGGGGGGAAGGGCCAGGCCATCAGTTGCCAGGAAACAGGGTGTCGGCCATTCTCTGTGTCCAGACCCCTGCCCACACCTGCCCTCTAGGGCTCTGCAATGATCATACACCCTCATCCCCCACCTAGATACTTAAGAACTGCCTAGGGGAAACTGAGGCACCCCCACACTATTCAGAGGAAACATTAAGAACAGTCCCACTTCGTCACAAATAGCTCATAGCCTCCATTGTTGTGCCTAACTTTACCCATGGGACTTTTGTCGCAATTCCAATCTTGCTGCATTTTAGATACCTACCGTTGGCTGCATGCTGGGTTCTAGGTAGCCATAAGTAGTTGAATCCTAGGCAGTGCCTATGAGCTATAGTCAACTCCAGCTTAATATGTCCTAGGTAGCACAAAGATGATGCATTCTGGGTTCCAGGTAGGCTTAACATGCTGTGTTCTAGATGCATCACAATCACATAAGATGTTGTCTATTCTGACTCCGCACGTTCTAGGTAACGCAAATAGGCACGCTGGGTTCTAGATTGGCGTAACAGGGTGTGATCTAGATGCACGATACCATATAAACTATAGTCCACTCCAACGCGGTACATTGTAGGTGTCACAAAATGATGCAAGCTGGGTTCTAGGTACCCCTAATATTGGTATAACTTGTGTTCTTTTGTGTACTAGGTTTCCTAAGGGACATGACTGGGAGCTACACAGTCTCTTTCATAGCATCTGGGACTTTCCTCATGGCGGGGGGCCTGGTCCTCTTTACGGTGCCAAACTTTTGCTCCTGTTCCACTGCTTCTCCTCCCAAACAGCCAGGTGACCCAGAGGATGCTGGGAATTTAACCCACCAGAATGGAGACCACCCCTGCACAAGGGAGCCCTGGGCGCTGAGCTCTGGGAACGGCCCAGGACAACTGTCCCCACTTAAATCAGGACAATAACGTCCTAGAGAGGAGTGAGATGAAGTGACATTGGAAATGGGGGAGGAGGGTAATCAGAGCAGGCTAGATTCTGAGCTCAGTTCCAGTGGTGTAAATCCAGAGTAACTCCAGTTCAGTTAATGGTGTAAATCCAGAGTGGCTCCAGTTCGGACAATGATATAAGGACCAGACTCTGAGCTCAGTGATGCTAGTGTAAATCCAGAGTTCAGTGTAACAGCCAGATTCACATCTCAGTTCCACTGGTGTAAATCCAGAGTCATTCCAGTTCAGTCAATGGTGCAAATTCAGAGTCACTCCCAAACAATAAAAGCCATAAGGACCAGACTTTGATCTCAATTCCACCGGTGTAAATCCAGAGTCTCTGCAGTGCAAAAAGGGCCAGATACTGAGCTCAGTACCACCAGTGTGAATCCAGAGCCACTCCAATTCACTCAATGGTGTAAATCCAGAGTCACTCCCAATCAATAAAAGCTATAAGGACCAGACTTTGATCTCAATTCCACCGGTGTAAATCCAGAGTCGCTGCAGTGCAAAAAGGGCCAGATACTGAGCTCAATACCACCAGTGTGAATCCAGAGCCACTCCAATTCACTCAGTGGTGTAAATCCTGAGTGACTCCAGTTCAGTCAATAGTTTAAATCCAGAGTCACTCTTCTGAGAGGGTTACTCCATTTTTACACCTCAGGTCCGCTCTTCCACTGGCTTCTCCCCTTGAAGTTTGTGTAGACCCTACTGAAAAAACATTTGCCGGAAAACCACGCTCTTGGCATTAAACGCAGGGTAGGCACCAGGTTCACCCTGGGAGCCGAGCCCGCGGCTGACCCCAGAGGCCCTTTTGAAGCTTCAGCTGTATTTCTTATCAGCAGCGCCCAACCCCACCTGCCCTTATCTCAGTGCCCCAGGCCCACGGGCAAGCCGGGTCAATGGGACCCTTGGAGGGCAGAGACAGGGAGGCGGAAAGGAGACAGGCTGGAATCATGCGTGAGGTTTCGGGGGGTGTGGCTGAAAGAGGCTATGGAGACGTTGCAGATGTGGGGCGTGGGGACAAGCGGGGACTCCTGGGTTCTCTCCCCGGCTCTGGGAGGGGAGTGGGGGCTGGTGGGTTAGAGCGGGGGGGCTGGGAGGCAGGACTCCTGGGTTCTCTCTTCGGCTCTGGGAGAGGAGTGGGGGGTGGTGGGTTAGAGCTGCGGGGGCCGCGAGCCAGGACTCCTGGGTTCTCTCCCGGGCTCTGGCTGGGGAGTGGGGGCTGGTGGTTAGAGCAGGTGGGGGGGCTGGGAGCCAGGCCTCCTGGACCCTAGTATCCCGGGGAGCAGGAAGGAACAGTGAACCTCACTGTCACCTGGAGATCTCCACGCTCCCGTGGGGGGTGCAGAAGGGGCAATTTGGGTGGGGTACAATAGGCATGTGGCAGGGCTGGGGTGAAATTCACCAGCCCCCCACCCCCAGATTTGCACCCAGAGGGGCTGCCCCGTGCCCAAGGATCCAAGCTCCCGGACGCGCCCACCTGGGAACGCCCGGGAGTGGGGTAGGTGAGGTAGGCGTTGCCCCCTCCAGCCCCAAGGGTGAACCCAGCGCTGCCCTCTAGGGGAGGAGACACATGGACAACGCCGCCACGTGGTGGGGAGATGGAGAAACAGGTGACGAAGCTACAGGATCCCCGTGTCACCAGCCGCCCCGCCCCAGAGGTGGGCGCATCTCAGCACCGGGCCAGGGGTCCCTGTGTAAACCGCCGCCCCGCCCCAGAGGTGGGCGCATCTCAGCACCGGGCCAGGGGTCCCTGGATAACCAGCCGCCCCGCCCCAGAGATGGACGCAGGAGTTGATATTCCAGTCTGGTCTGTTTATTGCATGCCAGCTTTGTACAGATGCCCGGATCTCCCGCTGCTCCCGCAGTGGGGGGGGGAAGGGGGGCTCCTCCTTCCCCTCCATTCAGAGGCAGGGGCCCCCCACTCAGAAGAAAGACATCTCAACCGGAGGAGGGGGGCCGTATGCGTGTACATTGGGGGGGGGTTAAAACAACAAACAGGGAGGGTGGTCCCATAGAAACAATAAATAGGACAGGTGGGGATATGAGATTAGCCCCTGCCCCATAAACGGGAGGGGGGAATCTGGGGGCCAGAAGGGGGGCCAGGGAGAAGCCCCTCCCAATAATGGAGGTGGGGGAAGGGTAAGCCCCTGCCTTATAACGAGGGGGCAATCTGGGGGCCAAAAGATCAGCCCCTGGCCTGGGACGGGGGCAGGAGTGGGGGCGACAGGAAATCGGCCCCTACCCCCTATTACCTCTTACCCAAGAGTCACATCAAAGCAACAGAACAATGGGGGGGGTAATTAACAAGGCAGCCCGGGGCTGGGGGGAGGAGTCCCCGCTGCATCGCTGCCCCGCCCAGCCGGGGAAGGGGGAGGAGCCAGGAGTGGGGGGGGGACTCTCCCCCCCCGCCCCCGACAGACACATGAAAGGCGATGGTGGCTCGGCGGTGCCCCCCCCCGGGGGCTACAGGGTGGTGAGTTTCAGGTCGCGGCGAGTCAACTTCTCGGGGTTGTCGGACGCCATCAGGGAGAAGTCCCGGAAGATGTCGAGGTAGGTCTCGTCGCCTGGGAGGGCAAAGGGCGTAGGAGCGGGGCAAGGTGCCCCCCAGTCCCGCCCCACAGCCCTGCCGGTGCCCCCCAGTCCCGCCCCGCAGCCCCCTGCCGGCCCAGCCCTGCCCCCGCAGCCCTGCCGGAGCCCCCCCAGTCCCGCCCCACAGCCCCCTGCCAGCCCGGCCCTGCCCCCGCAGCCCTGCCGGAGCCCCTCACTCCCGCCCCACAGCCCCCTGCTAGCCCAGCCCTGCCCCCCCAGCCCTGCCGGTGCCCCCCCAGTCCCGCCCCGCAGCCCCAGCCCTGCCCCCGCAGCCCTGCCGGTGCCCCCCCAGTCCCGACCCACAGCCCCCTGCCAGCCCGGCCCTGCCCCCGCAGCCCTGCCGGAGCCCCTCACTCCCACCCCGCAGCCCCCTGCCAGCCCAGCCCTACCCCCCCCAGCTCTGCCGGTGCCCCTCACTCCCGCCCCACAGCCCCCCTGCCAGCCCAGCCCTGCCCCCCAGCCCTGCCGGAGCCCCTCACTCCCGCCCCACAGCCCCCCTGCCAGCCCAGCCCTGCCCCCCAGCCCTGCCGGAGCCCCTCACTCCCGCCCCACAGCCCCCCTGCCAGCCCAGCCCTGCCCCCCCAGCCCTGCCGGAGCCCCTCACTCCCGCCCCGCAGCCCCCTGCTAGCCCAGCCCTGCCCCCGCAGCCCTGCCGGAGCCCCTCACTCCCGCCCCACAGCCCCCTGCCAGCCCAGCCCTGGCCCCCCAGCCCTGCCGGAGCCCCTCACTCCCGCCCCACAGCCCCCTGCTAGCCCAGCCCTGCCCCCCCGCAGCCCTGCCGGTGCCCCTCACTCCCGCCCCACAGCCCCCTGCTAGCCCAGCCCTGCCCCCGCAGCCCTGCCGGAGCCCCTCACTCCCGCCCCACAGCCCCCTGCCAGCCCAGCCCTGGCCCCCCAGCCCTGCCGGAGCCCCTCACTCCCGCCCCACAGCCCCCCTGCCAGCCCAGCCCTGCCCCCCCAGCCCTGCCGGAGCCCCTCACTCCCGCCCCGCAGCCCCCTGCTAGCCCAGCCCTGCCCCCCCGCAGCCCTGCCGGTGCCCCTCACTCCCGACCCACAGCCCCCTGCTAGCCCAGCCCTGCCCCCCCGCAGCCCTGCCGGAGCCCCTCACTCCCGCCCCACAGCCCCCTGCTAGCCCAGCCCTGCCCCCGCAGCCCTGCCGGAGCCCCTCACTCCCGCCCCGCAGCCTCTGCTAGCCCAGCCCTGCCCCCCACAGCCCTGCCGGTGCCCCTCACTCCCGCCCCACAGCCCCCTGCCAGCCCAGCCCTGCCCCCCCCCAGCCCTGCCGGAGCCCCTCACTCCCGCCCCACAGCCCCCTGCTAGCCCAGCCCTGCCCCCCCCAGCCCTGCCGGAGCCCCTCCCTCCCACCCCACAGCCCCCCGGTAGCCCAGCCCTGCCCCCCCCAGCCCTGCCGGAGCCCCTCACTCCCGACCCACAGCCCCTGCCAGCCCAGCCCTGGGCCCCCAAGACAAGACACTCACCTGACTGTCCCTGCGCGACCTCCGCCTCCCGCATCTTGGCCAGCCGCAGCCTGCGGGGGGGGGGGGGGGGGGGGCAGAAAATGAGACACATTCCCCTCCCCCTCCATCAGCACCCCCACCTCCCCCCCCCGCCCGCCATCCCAACCTGGGGGGGGAGCAGGGGACTCACAGGGTGACGATGTCAGCGTTGGCCGTGTCTATGGCGATGGAGAGCGGTTCCTTCCCCTCCATGTCGACCGCATTCAGATTGGCCCCCCGCTTGAGGAACAGGCAGGCCAGCCTATCAGAGAGCAGAGCCGTGAGAGGCGGGTGGGGGAGACAAGGTCCCCCCTTCAGGCCGGCAACACGGCCCGAGCCCTGCTTAGCTTCGCCAACGGTGCATCCAAGGGGTGGCGGGTGCCACCAGTGCGGCGGTGCTGGCACCTCGGCGCCATCTAGTGGCCAGGTGAGGAACAGCAACCCCCCAGAATTCCCCGTCCTGGCCGGGCGGGCCCCTGGGAGGGCCCCAGCCCCCCCGACCTACCCGGTGTGGCCCAGGATGGTGGCGTGGTGCAGGGGCCCCCGCCCGGCGCTGTCGGCCTGGTTGACGTTGGCTCCGTTCTGCAGCAGGAACTCGCAGGCCAGCAGGGAGTTCTGGGGACGGGGAGAGGCGGAGTGAGCCGGGGCACAAGGGGTTAACGCCCCCCCCACCCCCCAGCTAAGCCCCCTTCCCCCCCCCCCCCCGCGCCCCACCTACCGCGGCCACGGCCCGCAGCAGCGGGGTCCGGCTGTCCTCGGCGGCGTTGACCCAGTTGACGTCGGCGCCGTGGGCCAGGGCGTCGGCCATGGTGGGCAGGTTCTGGTGGCCGGCGGCCCAGTAGAGCAGCGCCCCCGGGTGGAGGCTGCGCAGGTCTTCAGGGGGGGAGCCGGCCTCCCCTGGCTCTGGAACGGGGGGGGGGAAAAAGTGTGGGGGGCAGGGGAGCCACCTGGTCATGTCCACCAGGCTACACCCAGGCCCCAAGGCGTCCCCCTGCCCAGCCACACCCACCCCAGCCTTGTGTCCCTCCCCCCCCCAGCCGCATGCCACCCCCCCCCCCCCGGCTCTGCAGGGGTGGAAGAAGGGGGCGGGGTTAGACACAGACACACACATCCCCCGCAGCCCTACACTCACCCCCCGCCCCCACAGGATTCCCTCCTCCCCAGGATCTTAACCCCCTCCCCCGTCAGGTACCTGCAGCCCGGCCAACGCTGCCCGGTTTGGGTTTGAGGGGGGGCCTGGGGGGCCGGTCCCGGTCGAGGGGTCCCCGGCGCCCCCCCCGGCTCAGCCGTGCTTCTGGCAACTTGGTGATGAATTTCTTCTCCACGTATTTGGCCCGGATCCAGCTCTCCTTCTCTGCCCTGTGGGGGGGAGCCCGGTGGGGGCGGGGGGTTAGATGGGGCAGCCTCTGCTGGTGCGGGGGGAGGACACAGCCTTGTGGGGGCGTTTGTGGGCGTGTGGGGGGGTCTCACGATGAGCAGCTGGGCTGGGAGAGGGGCCAGGAGGTTCGGGGGCGCTGCGGAGGGGGGCTGGAGAGGGCGGGGCCAGGGGGGCATCACTGGGAGCTGCCAGCCTGGAGGAGGGGCACGGGGAGGGAGCCGGAGGGTTCAGGGGGGCGCTGGGGGGGCTCACCGGGAGCAGCCAGGCTGGGGTCTCTTGACCGTCATCTCGTCCACACGCGCCTCGTAGATGCGGTTCAGGGCTCCGTTCCCCAGCTCGCACATCAGCTGGGGGGGAGGGAAGGGACACACAGGGGGGCAGTCACAATCCAGATGTTGACCCCCCCCCAGGGCCTGACCCCCATCCCGTGGCCCAGTGACCAGACGCTGCAACCCACCAACATGGGGAGGCGGTGGGACTCCACGGGCAAACAGCCCCCCAGGTCACCCCCTGCCCTGCCCCCTTAAGCCCACCCCTCGTGAGACACCCCCCTCAGGCGGACACCCCCCCCCCCACACCGTTACCTTGACGAGCTCCGGCTCCCAGGAGTCGAGCGTCAGGGAGCGAACCTTGGAGAAATGGACCCCCAGGCTCCTGTGACAGAGGGGGGGGAGTCAGCCAGAGGGGGCTCAGAGGGGACCCCCCGGCTGCCCCCCAAGGCCTATATGCGCCAGAGCTCTCGATGGCCAGGCTGGGGGGCTTGGGAGGGGGGCAAGGGGAGGTCAGGGGGCAGTGGAGGGATGGGGGTGCAGTGAGGAGCCGGTGGTGTTTGGGGGGGACCGGTGGATGCCGGAGCACTCGATGCACAGGGTGATGCCCAGGCCGGGGGAGATCGGGGTTCGGGAGGGCAGTGGGGGAGCAGGGGGAGATCGGGGTTCGGGAGGGCAGTGGGGGGCTCGGGGGG
Source organism: Natator depressus (assembly GCF_965152275.1). Lineage (NCBI taxonomy): Eukaryota > Metazoa > Chordata > Testudines > Cheloniidae > Natator > Natator depressus. The sequence continues at coordinate 1,924,042 of NC_134261.1, read as the reverse complement.
GCTCGGGGGGGGTACCGGTGGATGCCGGAGCACTCGATGCACAGGGTGATGCCCAGGCCGGGGGAGATCGGGGTTCGGGAGGGCAGTGGGGGAGCAGGGGGAGATCAGGGTTCGGGAGGGCAGTGGGGGGCTCGGGGGGGGTTGGGGGGGTACCGGTGGATGCCGGAGCACTCGATGCACAGGGTGATGCCCAGGCCGGGGGAGATCGGGGTTCGGGAGGGCAGTGGGGGGCTCGGGGGGGGGTACCGGTGGATGCCGGAGCACTCGATGCACAGGGTGATGCACAGGCCGGGGGAGATCGGGGTTCGGGAGGGCAGTGGGGGAGCAGGGGGAGATCGGGGTTCGGGAAGGCAGTGGAGGGCTCGGGGGGGGGTTGGGGGGGTACCGGTGGATGCCGGAGCACTCGATGCACAGGGTGATGCCCAGGCTGGGGGAGATCGGGGTTCGGGAGGGCAGTGGGGGAGCAGGGGGAGATCGGGGTTCAGGAGGGCAGTGGGGGGCTCGGGGGGGGGGTTGGGGGGGTACCGGTGGATGCCGGAGCACTCGATGCACAGGGTGATGCCCAGGCCGGGGGAGATCGGGGTTCGGGAGGGCAGTGGGGGAGCAGGGGGAGATCAGGGTTCGGGAGGGCAGTGGGGGGCTCGGGGGGGGGGTTGGGGGGGTACCGGTGGATGCCGGAGCACTCGATGCACAGGGTGATGCCCAGGCCGGGGGAGATCGGGGTTCGGGAGGGCAGTGGGGGAGCAGGGGGAGATCAGGGTTCGGGAGGGCAGTGGGGGGCTCGGGGGGGGGGTTGGGGGGGTACCGGTGGATGCCGGAGCACTCGATGCACAGGGTGATGCCCAGGCCGGGGGAGATCGGGGTTCGGGAGGGCAGTGGGGGGCTCGGGCGGGGGTTGGGGGAGTACCGGTGGATGCCGGAGCACTCGATGCACAGGGTGATGCACAGGCCGGGGGAGATCGGGGTTCGGGAGGGCAGTGGGGGAGCAGGGGGAGATCGGGGTTCGGGAAGGCAGTGGGGGGCTCGGGGGGGGGTTGGGGGGGTACCGGTGGATGCCGGAGCACTCGATGCACAGGGTGATGCCCAGGTTGATGCTGGCCCACTCGGGCGCGGGCTCCCGGCAGTCGCAGCACTGCGCGTTCCCCTCCAGCCGCTGCACCTGGTCCAGCACCCGCTTGTCCCCGCCCGCCCGCGGGCTCCGGCCCCACGCCTCCAGGGTGCCCCCCACCAGCGAGGCAGGGCGCTCCGGGTGCTGCGGGGGGGCGGCGCGGGGTTAGGGGGCTGCCTGGGCGCTTTGCTCCTGGCCCGCAGCCCCCCTACTTCCACGGCGTCCCCCACTCCCCACCCGCAGCCCCCACATTTCCCCACAGTGCCCCCTGCTTCTTCCCCACAGACCCCCCATTCCCCAACAGCAGCCCCCCGATCCCCACCCGCAGCCCCCCCCCGACCAGATAAGGGGTCTCCAGCTGCCTCTGGCTGAAGGCCAAGGCCACGGGGGATTTTGGGGGTTCACGGGGGGGTCTGTACCTGGCTGGGGGGCTCGGCCCGGAGGCTGAGGCCATGGGGGAGTTTAGGGGGTCTCCGGGGGGGGGGCGTACCTGGCGGGGGGGCTCGGCCTGCCCCTCGCTGAAGGCCGAGGCCATGGGAGGGTTTGGGGGGTCCCCAGGGGGTCCGTACCTGGCCGGGGGGCTCGGCCTGCCCCTCGCTGAAAGCCGAGGCCATGGAGGGGGTTGGGGGGTGTCCAGGGGCGTCTGTACCTGGCTGGGGGGCTCGGCCTGCCCCTCGCTGAAGGCCGAGGCCATGGGGGGTTTTGGGGGGTCCCGGGGGGGTCCGTACCTGGCCGGGGGGCTTGGCCTGCCCCCCGCTGAAGGCCGAGGCCATGGGGGGTTTTGGAGGGTCCCCGCGGGGTCCGTACCTGGCCGGGGGGCTCGGCCTGCCCCTTCCTGAAGGCTGAGGCCATGGGGGGGGGTTGGGGGGTCCCCGGGGGGATCTGAACCTGGCTGGGGGGCTCGGCCCGGAGGCTGAGGCCATGGGGGGCTTTAGGGGGTCTCCGGGGGGGTCCGTACCTGGCCGGGGGGCTCGGCCTGCCCCTCGCTGAAGGCTGAGGCCATGGGGGGTTTGGGGGGTCCCTGGGGGGGTCCGTACCTGGCCAGGGGGCTCGGCCTGCCCCTCGCTGAAGGCCGAGGCGATGCTGTTCTGCACGGCCGTCAGCCAGGCCTGCTGGTGTTTCTCCGAGTCGGCCTGCAGCATGCAGCTCCTGGGGGGCGGGGGGGGGACGACATGGGGCATTTGGAGGGGGCTCCATGGGGCCCCCTCCCCCCCAGCCAGAGGGGGGCGGGAGGCCCGGCCTGAGCAGGGGGAGAGAAAGCTGGTGATGGGGGGGGGCGGGGCTGGGGAGGTGCAGCGAGGGGAGGCAGGGGCTTGGCACCGACGCGGGGGGCAGTTGGGGGGCAGCGGGGTTGGGGGGCAGGACTCACTTGGAGGGGGACACGACTTCGAAGCAGAAGCGCCGCTCGTGGTCGGGGCAGGGTTTGACGGTGCAGAGCCGCAGGTCCTCCACCACCACCGTCAGCGCGTCCTGGGGGGGGGCAGAGAGATAGCACCCCATAGCCCCCCCCAACCCCCTGCCTCCTGGGGGGGCAGCAAGGAAAGCCCCCCCTCCCCACCCCTCTGCCCCCCGAGACCAGCCGCCTCCCCACCCTTCCTTTGCACCCCCAACTCACCCCTGGCCGGGCCCCGTCCCCCCGACCCCTTGGGGCCCCCCCCAGCCCCTCCACAAAGGCCCCCACTCACCTTGGCCCGTTTCTGATAGACCAGCTGATTGCTCTGGATGGAGAACCAGCGCCTGGCGGAGAGCGGGGGGGCTGTCAGTGGGGGGAGAGGGTTCGGGGGCCAACAGCCCCCTGCCGGGGGTGGGGAGTGCCATAAGGGGGCGGGGGGGGGGAAGGAGGTGGGTCGGGCGGGGGGACGCGGGGGTCTTCAGGCCCCCCCTGGACAGACATGGATGCGCACCGTGGGCAGGGGAATCGGGGGGGGGCATGGGGGGAATCAGGGGGTGTGTGGTGGGGAATCGGGGGGGGGTCTCTGACCTGCTCCACGTCTTGAAGGCGTTACTGGCTCGCTTGTAGAGGTACCCCTCCATCACCACCCCGTCCGGCGCCTCCCCGCGCCCCTCCAGCACCGCCTCGTCCTGGGACAGGTCCTGGGGGGGGGGGGAAGGGGCGTCACTGGGGGGCACGGCCCCGCTCCACAGCCCCGCCCTCGCCCCGGGCCTCTCAGGACCCGCCTCCCCTCTTCACAGCCCCCGCCCTGGGCCGGGCCCCGCCTCCCCCCCCCAGGACCCCGCCTCCCCCCCCCAGGACCCCGCCTCCCCTCTTCACAGCCCCCGCCCTCGCCCCGGGCCCCGCCTACCCCCCCAGGACCCCGCCTCCCCTCTTCACAGCCCCGCCCTCGCCCCGGGCCCCGCCTCCCCCCCAGGCCCCGCCTCCCCTCTTCACAGCCCCCGCCCTCGCCCCGGGCCCCGCCTACCCCCCCAGGACCCCGCCTCCCCTCTTCACAGCCCCCGCCCTCGCCCCGGGCCCCGCCTACCCCCCCAGGACCCCGCCTCCCCTCTTCACAGCCCCCGCCCTCGCCCCGGGCCCCGCCTACCCCCCCAGGACCCCGCCTCCCCTCTTCACAGCCCCCGCCCTCGCCCCGGGCCCCGCCTACCCCCCCAGGACCCCGCCTCCCCTTTTCACAGCCCCCGCCCTCGCCCCGGGCCCCGCCTACCCCCCCAGGACCCCGCCTCCCCTCTTCACAGCCCCCGCCCTTGCCCCGGGCCCCGCCTACCCCCCAGGACCCCGCCTCCCCTCTTCACAGCCCCCGCCCTGGGCCCGGGCCCCGCCCCCCCCAGGACCCCGCCTCCCCTCTTCACAGCCCCCGCCTTGGGCCCGGGCCCCGCCTCCCCCCTCCAGGACCCCGCCTCCCCCCCCCAGGACCCCGCCTCCCCTCTTCACAGCCCCCGCCCTCGCCCCGCCTCCCCCCCAGGACCCCGCCTCCCCTCTTCACAGCCCCCGCCCTCGCCCCGGGCCCCGCCTCCCCCCCCAGGACCCCGCCTCCCCTCTTCACAGCCCCCGCCCTCGCCCCGGGCCCCGCCTCCCCCCCCAGGACCCCGCCTCCCCTCTTCACAGCCCCCGCCCTCGCCCCGGGCCCCGCCTACCCCCCCAGGACCCCCGCCTCCCCTCTTCACAGCCCCCGCCCTTGCCCCGGGCCCCGCCTACCCCCCAGGACCCCGCCTCCCCTCTTCACAGCCCCTGCCCTCGCCCCAGGCCCCACCCCCAGCCACAGCCCCGCCTCCACCCCCAGAGCCCCGCTCCACCAGCCCCAGCCAGGCTCCTCCTCCCATGGCCCGCCCCCACCCCACCAAGCCCCGCCCCCACCCACCAAGCCTCGCTCTGCCAGATGCAGACCCGCCTCCACCCCACCAAGCCCCGCCCCCAGGTCACTGCCCCCAGCCCCCACCCCACCCGCCACCCCCTCTCCAAGCCCCGCCCCCCTCCCAAGCCCTGCCTCCACCCCACTGAGCCCCGTCTCCAGTTCACTGCCCCCAGCCCCCAGCCCCGCCCCCACCCCACCAAGCCCTGCCCCCCTTGGCCCCACCTGACCGCCCCCAGTCCTGCCCCCCCCCACGCCAGCCCCCCCACGCTAGCGCCTACTCCCCACCCACGCCGCTCAGGGCCCCGCCCCCCCACCAGCAGGGCCCCGCCTCCCAGCCCCACCCCCCCGGGCCTGGGCCTTGCTCCCCTACCCCAGCACCGCCCCCACCCACCCCATACCTCACCTCACCAGCCGCTGCCCCATATCCAGCCCTGGCCCCAACCCACAAACCCCCAGGGCTCACCCCCCAGCCCTAGCCCCCACCCCCGCCCTCTCTGGCCCAGGCCCCACCCCTCCAGACCCTGGCCACACCCCCAACCACAGGCTCCTCCCACTTCCCCCCATAGCTCTCTCCCCAGAAGGCCCCGCCCATACCCACCCACCAGAGACCCCCCTCCCCCCACACCTGCCCCCCATCCCCTGCCCCCCAGCCTCTCCCCTCACCTTCTGTTTGATCATGATGTGTCTCTGCTCCATGTCCCGCTTCTCCCGCGCCGACTCCAGGACCAGCTGGTGCAGCTGCGGGGGCGGGAAGGACGGAGGGTGAAGTTCCCAGACAGCCGGTGGGGGCCCGGACTCCAGGGTTCTCTCCCCAGCTCTCGGAGGGGACTGGGCGCTGGTGGGTTAGAGTGGGGGGGCTGGGAGCCAGGACTCCTGGGTTCTCTCCCTGGCTCTGGGAGGGAGTGGGGGCTGGGGGGTTAGAGCAGGGGGGGCGGGGAGCCAGGACTCCTGGGTTCTCTCCCTGGCTCTGGGAGGGGAGTGGGGGCTAGTAGTTAGATCGGGGGGGGGGCTGGGAGCCAGGACTCCTGGGTTCTCTCCCGGGCTCTGGGAGGGCAGTGGGGGCTGGGGGGTTAGAGCAGGGGGGGCTGGGAGCCAGGACTCCTGGGTTCTCTCCCTGGCTCTGGGAGGGAAGTGGGGGCTGGGGGGTTGGAAGGGGGGGGCTGGGAGCCAGGACTCCTGGGTTCTCTCCCTGGCTCTGGGAGGGAAGTGGGGGCTGGGGGGTTGGAAGGGGGGGCTGGGAGCCAGGACTCCTGGGTTCTCTCCCCACAGCATCTGCGCCTGGCATTTGAGTCCTGTTGATTTACCACCCTCCCCTTAACATCTGGGCTGGGAGGGGAGCAAGCCTGCATCCCCCCCCGCCCCCGCCCCAGCAGGAACCCCCCTAAGCTGGGGGGTCAGAGGTCACCGAGCAGGAAACCTGAAGTGAAAACAGGAAGCGGCCGAGCGGGTGTCAAACTTGGCAGCTGCTGTAGTTGGTTTTGGGGTGGGGGGGAAATCGTTCTTGTGAACACCTCCCCCCACAGCTCCTCGATACGGGGGTGTCTGATTCCCCCATAGCCCCCCACTACATGCCTACCATGTGGCCTATGACCTCCTGCCAACAGCCCACCCCCGACACTGTATCCCCCCCCACACACACACACTAACCCACCAGCCCCCACTCCCTGCCAGAGCTGGGGAGAGAACCCAGGAGTCCTGGCTCCCAACCCCCCCCTGCTCTGACCCACCAGCCCCCGCTCTCCTCCCAGAGCCAGGGAGAGAACCCAGGAGTCCTGGCTCCCAGCCCCCTGCTGCTCTAACCACCAGATCCTGCTCTCCTCCCAGGGCCGGGGAGAGAACCCAGGAGTCCTGGCTACCAGCCCCCCTGCTCTGACCCACCAGATCCTGCTCTCCTCCCAGAGCTGGGGAGAGAACCCAGGAGTCCCGGCTCCCGGCTCCCAGCCCCCCTGCTCTGACCCACCAGATCCTGCTCCCCTCCCAGAGCTGGGGAGAGAACCCAGGAGTCCTGGCTCCCAGCCCCCCCTGCTCTGACCCACCAGTCCCCGCTCCCCTCTCAGAGCTGGGGAGAGAACCCAGGAGTCCTGGCTCCCAGCCCCCCCTGCTCTGACCCACCAGCCCCCACTCCCCTCCCGGAGCCGGGGAGAGAACCCAGGAGTCCTGGCTCCCAGCCCCCTGCTGCTCTAACCACCAGATCCTGCTCTCCTCCCGGAGCCGGGGAGAGAACCCAGGCGTCCCGGCTCCCAGCCCCCCTGCTCTGACCCACCAGCCCCCGCTCCCGTCCCGGAGCCGGGGAGAGAACCCAGGCGTCCCGGCTCCCAGCCCCCCCTGCTCTGACCCACCAGCCCCCGCTCCCGTCCCGGAGCCGGGGAGAGAACCCAGGCGTCCCGGCTCCCAGCCCCCCCTGCTCTGACCCACCAGCCCCCGCTCCCATCCCGGAGCTGGGGAGAGAACCCAGGCGTCCCGGCTCCCAGCCCCCCCTGCTCTGACCCACCAGCCCCCGCTCCCGTCCCGGAGCCGGGGAGAGAACCCAGGAGTCCGGCACCCACCTGGCCGAGGTGGGCCCGGAGGCCGCGGGCGCAGGCTCCCCGGGGCGGTGACATGGTCTCCGGACAGAGGAGCCCCCGGGCCCCGCGCCGCCGGCCAGGATGTGCGCGCCGGCATCCTGCCTGCTGCATGGCCCCCGGTTGGGAAGTTCCCGCCCCCCCCCCACGTCCCCGCCCTCCCCGGCCCCCTGCCAGACCTGCCCCCCCCCCCCGTATCCCCCGGGCCCCCCCGCCCAGGTCCCCCACCTGGTCACCCAGCTCCTTGCGGTATTTCTCCAGCTGCTGGGCCAGCCGGTGCCCCTGCTCCAGGCAAGAGGCCTGGGCGTCCATCAGGGCCAGCATCTGGGGGCAGACGGGGGGGTCACAGTCTACGCACCGACCCCCACCTAACCCCCCCCGAGCTCCCCCGTCCCACAGCTCCCCTTCCTGCCCCCTACGCACTGCCCCCACCCTACAGCCCGCCATCCTGCCCCCTACGCACCGACCCTCACCTCGAGCCCCCCATCCCACAGCCCCCCATCCTGCCCCCTACGCACTGCCCCCACCCTACAGCCCCCCATCCTGCCCCCTACGTACGGACCCTCACCTCGAGCCCCCATCCCACAGCCCCCCATCCTGCCCCCTACGCACTGCCCCCACCCTACAGCCCCCCATCCTTCCCCTAAGCACTGACCCTCACCTCAAGCCCCCCCGAGCTCCCCCATCCCCACAGCCCCCCTTCCTGCCCCCTACACACTGGCCCCACCCTACAGCCCTTCATCCTTCCCCCTACGCACTGACCGTCACCTCGAGCCCCCCCGAGCTCCCCCATCCCACAGCCCTCTTTCCTGCTCCCTCGCACTGCCCCCACCCCACAGCCCTCCATCCTGCCCCCTACGTACTGACCCCACCCTACAGCCCCCCATCCTTCCCCCTACACACTGACCCTCACCTCGAGCCCCCCCAAGCTCCCCCATCCCCCCTTCCTGCCCCCTCGCACTGCCCCCACCCTTAACCCCCATCCTGCCTCCTACGCACTGACCCCACCCTACAGCCCCCCATCCTGCCCCCTATGCACTGCTCCCCACCCTGAACCCCCACCCTACAGCCCCCCTTCCTGCCCCCTACTCACTGCCCCCCAGCCTGAACCCCCACCCTACAGCCCCCCTTCCTGCCCCCACCCCAAACCCCCATCCTACTGCCCCCTGCCCCATCCCCCCGATAGCCCCCCAATGCCCTTCAGAGCCCCCCACACACTGCCCAGCCCCCCCAGATACAGACCCTCCAGAGCTCTCCTCCCACACTCCCCCTGCCCCCCAGAGATCTCCTCCCCCACAGACCCCAATCCCTCCACAGCCCCCCTGCCCCAGAACCCCCCACCCACCTCTTGCCCCCCACAGGCCCCCCTCTCCTCAGTGTACCCCCTCCCATCACCCAACTCACAAATTGCAGGATCTCAAACTTCTTCTTGGACTGGATCACGTTGATCTGGGGGGCAGAGGAGAGGACAACTCTATGGGTCAATTCTGGAGAGAACTGGGGGGCTGATCCCCCCCCAGAAACCCTCCCCCCAAAGCTCTCCACGCCCAGCTCTGCCCAGCAGGGCTCCAGCCCGGGAACCAGCCTCCAGCCCACCCCTGCCCCCCATCCTAGGAAGCCCCCGAGCCCCCCTATAGACACCCCATCCCCTCTCCTGCTCCCCCAGTTCCAGCCCCATCCCAGGACTCTGACCCCCAGATCTCTCCCACCCCTGGGCCCCTCTGCCTTCCCTGCTCCCCATATTCCCCCACCCCACGCCCCTCCCTCTTCCCTGCCCCCCATATTCCTCCACCGGTCCCAGACTAGGGTTGCCAACTTTCTATACACACAAAACCCACCCCTCCTCTGAGGCCCCGACCCCATTCACTCTCCCCACCCTCCCTCATTTGCTCATTTTCACCGGCTGGGGCAGGGGTGTGGGGTGTGGGAGGGGGATCAGGGCGGGGACAGGGGGTTGGGGCTTGGGGGGGAGTGAGGGTTCCAGCTGGGGGTGCAGGCTCTGCGGGGGGGGCCAGGGATCAGAGGTTTGGGACTGAGGGGTTCAGAGGGCGGGAGGGGGGTGAGGGTTCTGGCTGGGGTGTAGGCCCTTGGGTGGGGCTGGGACCGAGGGGTTCGGAGGGCGGGAGGGGGATCAGAGCTGAGGCAGGGGGTTGGGGTGCAGGGGGTGTCAGGGGTGCCGGCTCCGGATGGCACATACCTCAAGCGGCTTCTGGAAGCAGCCGGCATGTCCCCCCTCCAGCTCCTATGCTGCCCCGTCCGCAGGCACCGCCCCCACAGCTCCCATTGGCCACGGTTCCCAGCCAATGGGAGCTGCGGGGGCGGTGCTTGGGGCGGGACCAGCGTGTGGAGCCCCCTGGCTGCCCCTCCGCAGAGGAGCCGGCTGGGGAAACATGCCGGCTGCTTCCTGGGAGCCTGCCAGCCCCACTGGGCCGCTGACCGGACACTCAACGGCCCGGTGGCTGATGATGACTGGAGCCGCCAGGGCTTTTGGACACACCCGATCCCAGACACACACACATGCCCGGTGCCCACCTGGAGCACGTAGTCCAGGGCGCGGCCACGGGCGCTGGTGCGGGCGGTTTGCAGGGCCTGGGCAGCCTCCTCCGCCTCGTGCTGCTTCCGGCGCGGCACCTCGGCGTTGTGGTGCAGGGCGCTGGCCAGCCCCTCGCTGCCCCGCTCGAACTCCTTCCGGGCCTCCTTGAACCGCTTCATGTCCCTGGGACAGCGGGGGGTCAGGGGGAGCCCCGAAACCACCCCCACGAACCCAGCCCCCCCCCCCAAACCTGGCCCCTCGCAGCCCCACTCGAACTCCTTCCAGGCCTCCTTGAATCGCTTCATGTCCCTGGGACAGCGGGGGTCAGGGGGAGCCCGGAAACCACCCCCACGAACCCAGCCCCCCCCAAACCCGGCCCCTCGCTGCCCCGCTCAAACTCCTTCCGGGCCTCCTTGAACCGCTTCACGTCCCTGGGACAGCAGGAGGTCGGGGGGGGGCCCCCGAAACTGGCCCCCTGCCCTCCCAAACCCAGCCCCTTGCTGCCCCCGTAACCCAGAATCAGTGCCCCCACCCCCCACCCGAGAACCCAGCCTGCCTCCCCACCCCCAACCAGCCCCCAACACCAGATCCAGCCCCCTCCCAGAACCTCCCGCCCGCCCCCCCCCATCCAGGCACCTCATCCTGAATCCACTCAGCCCCCCAGATCACCAGGGCACCCCCACAATGCCCCCCATTCATTCATTTCAATCTCTCACCCCCTAACCATCTACCCTGCCCCTCCCCAAAACTGCCCCTCCCAGCTACCCCCCTGGGAAGTCCCCCCTCCATCCTCCTGCCCCCCCAGCCCCCCCAAAAACTCACTCTTTCACCAGGGTATGGATGTGATGCCGGGACGAATGCTGGGTGCTGTCCAGAAGCTCCTGCAACGAGCCAGGAAAAGGGGGGGTCAGAGATTGGGGGGCTGGGGAGAGAGGAAGGAGGGGATCAGAGATGGGGGGCTCAGTGGTCAGAGATTGGGGAGCCTGGGAAGGGAGGGGGATCAGAGATTGGAGGGACCCCTAGGGGGAGGGAGAAGGGGTCAGAGATTGGGGGGCTGGGGAGAGAGGAAGGAGGGGATCAGAGATTGGGGGACCCCAGGGGGAGGAAGAAGGGATCAGAGATTGGGGGGCCCAGCGGTCAGAGATTGGGGGGCCCAGGGAGAGAGAGAGATATGAGATGGGGGAACCGCCGGGGGAGGGAAAGGAGGTCTGAGATTGTTGGGGGGCCCTGGGAGAGATCAAGCTGGATGACAGTAGGGCCAGAGCTACTTGGGGGTCACCCCCACGCCCCCAAATCAGGAAAGGTGCCCGGGGGGGGGCATTGGGGAATGGGGTCCCAAGGAAGCAGGGGCTGGACCAGGGCAGGTGGGAGGGGAAGAGAAGCTCCCCCAGGGCAAAGGGGGCAGAGATGGGGGGAGAGAAGCCTAGAGCAGGGAGGAGCTGGGGGCCAGCTGGGAGGGGGAGGAGTCAGAGGTGTTGGGGGGCGAGGCCCAAAGCAGGGGCGAAGGGGGGGCTGGAAGGTGAGCGGGGGTGTCGGGGGGCGTCTCTCACCACTTGGTTGTCAAGCATTTGGTTGAGGCTGTCGGAGAATTTTTCCAGGCACTCCTGGGGGGCAGAACAAGGGGGAGAAGGTGAGTGAGGGGCCGGCAGGGCCCCCTCCCCAAGCCGCTGTGTGTCCCTGCCCCTATACTGTTCCCCACCCAAGGGGATTCCCCAGCCCCAAGGCCAAGTTCCTCCTTTTTGCACCGCTCTCTGCCTTAAGAGAGAGAGCATCATGTGGCAGGGAGTTCCCCAGGCTACAGAGAACCGGCACAATGCAGCTCAATGGGTCACGACAGCACCCCCTAGCGTCACAGTGGGGCATGGGGGTCAGCACTGCCTGCCGGGGGTGGGGGGTGAGCGCCCTCAGCTCTGCCCCCCAAGTCCCTCTAGGGAGCTGGGAGACGGGACTCACCCCCACGTATGATCAGTAGGGCTGCATTGGTGGGGGGGAGGGGGGACTGAAGCACCCCCCAGCCCAGCTGGCTCAGGGCCCCACGGGCGACAGGTGATGGCCCAGCTGGTCCCACAAGTGGAGCCCCCCAGATCAGACCAACGCCCTCCCCAGCCCCAGATCCCCCAAGCCCCCACTGGATCAGCCCCATGGGTCCCCCAGCCCAGCCCCACAGGCTCCTCCAGCCCCCGATCAGATCCATGCCCCCCCCCAGCCCCAGATCCCCCTGAATCGCCCCCTCGATCCCTCCCCAGCCCCAGATCACCCCCGGCCCCCGCTGGATCAGCCCCATGGGCCCCCCAGCCCAGCCCCACGGGCTCCTCCAGCCCCAGATTCGTCCCCAGATCAGACCCACAGGCCCACCCAGCCCCAGATCCCCCTGAATCAGCCCCATGGCTCTTCCAGCCCCAGCCCAGCCCCAGATCCCTCTGAATTGGCCCCCCCGGGCCCCCCGCCCGGCCGTGGGGGAGACTCACGCTCATCATGGTGTCCCCCTGGGCGTGCTGGGACAGGTCGCGCACCCCGCCGACGAAGGCCTTGCTGGCCGCGCAGTACTGACGCCCCGAGTCCAGCATGGCCCCACAGAGCTTCAGCAGCTGCCGGGGAGACGGGGGGTGGGGGTCAGCCACACGCAGCCCGGGCCCCCCCGGTACCTTCCCCCCCATACTGAGTGCTGACGGGGACTCTCCCCGCAACCAGTGCCCCCCGCCAGCGCCCCCGAACCAGCCCCACTCCGCCTCCTAATCTAGCCCAGAACCAGCCCCCCAACTGCCATCCAACCCCCAGAACCTGCCCTCCGCCCTCCATCCAGCCCCCCAAACCAGCCCCAACCTCCATCCAGCCCCCAGAACCAGCCCCACCCTGCCTCCTAATCTAGCCCCCCCCGAACCTGCCCCCCACCCTCCATCCAGGCCCCCAGAACCAGCCCCACCCTGCCTCCTAATCTAGCCCCACCCGAACCTGCCCCCCACCCTCCATTCAGCCCCCAGAACCAGCCCCCCAACTGCCATCCAGCCCCCCAGAACCGGCCCCCAACCTCCATCCAGTCCCCCCAAACCAGCCCCCACCCTCCATCCAGCCCCCCAGAACCAGCCCCCCCAGCCTCCATCCAGCCCCCCTAGAACTAGGCCCCCCACCTCCTAAATATAGCCCCCCAAACCAGCCCCCTAGCTTCCATCCAGCCCCCAGAACCTGCCCCCCAACCTCCATCCAGCCCCCCAGAACCTGCCCCTCCCTCCCTCCTAATCTAGTCCCCCAGAACCAGCCCTCCACCCTCCCGTCCAGGCCCACCAGACCAGCCCCCTGCCCTCCATCCAGCCCCCCAGAACAAGCCCCATCCCTCCATCCAGCCCCACATCCAGTATTCAGCCCGACCGAACTAGCCCCCCAACCTCCATCCAGCCCTGTGATCCAGCCCCCCCATCCTCCATCCAGCCCCCACCCACTATCCAGCCCCCTGATCCACCCCCCACCCTCCATCCAGCCCCCTGATCCACCCCCCACCCTCCATCCAGCCCCCAGAACCAGCCCCACCCTGCCTCCTGATCTAGCCCCTCAGGACCTGCCCCCTGCCCACCATCCAGACCCCCAGGACAGCTCTGTGCAATCAGGATGCCTGGGTCCCCTCCCCTCCCACACCTCACCTTCTCCAGACGAGTCTCCAGCTCAAAGACATCACATTCCACCCCCTCGACGGCAGCCCTGGGGGGCAGGATGGGGTTAAAGGAAGATCTGGGGGTCGCTAACAGCCCACCCACACCCTTCCTCTGCATGGGGGGGGCGCTTTGTCATCCTAGGGTCACCCCAGGAATCGCTGGAGCGGGCACCCCGTGGCAGCAGGCGAGAGGGGTCAGCTGCAGGGCCGGGGACTAGGCTGGTATTGGGGTCCATGGAGGGGGGCGCTGGGGAAGGGATCAGGGTCCCAGGGGACAGGGAGGGGGGGCTGCCTAGGGGGAGGGGTTAGCAGCTGGGGGGGAAGGAGAGGAGGCGGGGCTGGTGTGGGGGGCATGCGCCGGGGGGGGCTTGACTGCTGGGGGGGCCATTTGGGGGCCATAGGGAGGGCAAGGGACATCCAGGGCTCATTAGGAGATGGGGGACGGAAGGGACTGGGGAGGGGACTCCCGGGGGTGTCAGGGCTCAATGGGGTGGGGGGGCTCCTGGGGCCATCAGGGGTCAATGGGGCAGGGGACAGGGCTCCTGGGGGGGTCAATGGGGGATGTATTTTTTCAGGGGGTGGGGTGTAAATTGGCGGCACCCATCCCCTCACCCCCACCCCCCCCGGCCCCAGGAGCCGCCTCTCGCTCTCCCTTGTGGTTGCTGCTTTCCGGCCTGGCCCTGCTACCTCCATCAGCCCCACAACCGCTTCCTGTCACCCCCCCGCCGTCGCCTGGCAACCCCCCCACACTGGTTACCATGACGGCATGGACCGGGGCGGGGCGGGGGGGACAGGGACAATTTTGGAAATGGAAAACATAAAGCCTGCAAAACCACCCATGACGCGAGGAGAGAGGATCATGGGAGACAAGCCTTCTGGGGCAGGGAATGGGGCAGGGGCCTGTCCCCTCTGGGGGGCGCCGGCTCCCCTCCAGCCCCGGGGGGGACTGGCTGGATCAGGGGGGGCGGGGAATGGGGCAGGGGTCTGTCCCCTCTGGGGGGCGCTGGCTCCCACCTGGCCCCAGGGCGGGGACTGGCTGACTTAGGGGGCCAAGACAGCTCCCAGCTGTCCCAGCATGCACTGGGGGCCTCGCGCCCTCCTCCAGCCCCCCAAAAAAGAGGGGGGGATGAGGGAAATGGGGATTCTCTGGGGTTGGGGCTGATCTTGGGGGGAGGGTCCCTCTATGGGACGATCTAACCCTAGACAGCCTATCTCCGCACTGGTATCAGGGACGGGGGGCTGGCTGGGAGAGAGAGACACCCCCCCCCAGGGGGACATGGTGTGTGTGTTTGTGTGTGTGTGAGACACACACAGCCAGGGGGACACAAGGGTGTATGTGAGAGAGAGACACACACACACAAAAACAGGGGTACAAGGGGAGTGGGGGGGTGTATGAGAGAGACACGGATGGGGGGACACAAAAGGGAGTGTGTGTGTGAGGAGAGACACACAAAGCCAGGGGTACACGGGGAGTGGGGGGGGGGGGGATGAGAGAGACACAGCCGGGGGGACACAGGGATGTGTGTGTGTTGAGAGAGAGACACACAAAAACACGGGCACACGGGGAGTGGCGGGGGAGTGTATGAGAGAGACACGGATGGGGGACACAGGGGTGTGTGTGAGAGACAGAGACACACAAAGCTAGGGGTACACAGCAAGTGGGGGGGTATGAGAGAAACACACGGGGGACACACAAGGGTGTGTGTGTGTGAGAGAGAGAGTCTCAAGACTCACACACACACACACACACAGAAGGGGAACAGGTGTGTGTGTGAGTGTGAGACAGAATAAGGGATTTCCCCCCCCCCGGAGGGTCACAGATCTCTGGGGGGAGGGCGGGGTGTAAGCTACGCCCCCATCCCCAAACCGCACCGGGGCGTGGGAATGCAGCTCAGGGGCTGAGGGGGGTGTAAGCTACGCCCCATCCCTGCGCTTGGCACCCGGCTGCAAACCCTTCCCACCCCCTGGTGCTGCTGGGCCCCTGATCCCTGTGGGGGGGCCATGTGGGTCCGTCTGTTTGTCCCCTGCCCCCAGGCCCTGATCCCTGCGGGGGGGCCGCGTGGGTCCATCCCTCCATCCCCTGCCCCCAGTGCCCTGATCCCTGCGGGGGGGGTCGTGTGGGTCTGTCCCTCTGTTCCCTGCCCCCAGGGACCCTGATCCCTGTGGAGGGGCCATGTGGGTCTGTCCCTCTGTCCCCTGCCCCAGGGGCCCTGATCCCTGTGGGAGGGGGCCATGTGGGTCTGTCCGTCCCTCTGTCCCCTGATCCCCATGGGGGGCCGTGTCTGTCCGTCCCTCTGTCCCTGGGCTCCTGATACCCACGGGGGGGCTGTGTGTGTCTGTCCTCCCATCCCCTGCTCCCTGATCCCAGCGGGGGGGGCCATGTGTGTCTGTCCCTCTGTCCCCTGGGCCTGTGATCCCATGGGGGGAGCCCTGTGTGTCCATCCCTCCATCCCCTGCCCTCAGGGCCCCTGATCCCCACAAGGGGGGCCATGTGTGCCCCTCTTTCCCCTGGGCCCATGATCCCCATGGGGGGAGCCCTGCGTGTCCATCCCTCCGTCCCCTGCCCCCAGGGCCCCTGATCCCCACGGGGGAGCTGGGTCTTCCCCGCACCCAGTTGCTCATCCTCCCCGGCCGCAGCTCTGGTTTCCGGCCCTCTGGGTTGCGCAGCACCTTGCGCACCAGTCGCTTCCTGCCCCCCCCGTCCCCGCTTCAGGGTGTGTGTGTGTGGGGGGAAATCTCGTGCCACGTGGGCTCACTGGTGTCTGGAAGACACATGCAGGAAATTGGCTGTGAGCAGGCGTGGGGTGCAGGGTGTATAGGGGGGCAGGGAAGGGCAGAAGGGGTGGGAGGATGGATGGATGATGTGTGCCGGGGAGGGGGGACACCTGGAGAGGGGACGGGGTGAGTGGAGAACTACGGGGGCATGGCATAGGGGGCAGGTGAGGGGTCACCTCACAGCCCCCCAGAACCCCTCCCCAAGACAGGGGATCTCCCCGCACTTTCACGCCAGGGGAGATGGCTTTCAGCCCCCCCCCATCCCAGTGACCCCCTACCTCCCGCTCTCCCCCCCCGAGAGATTAAATTGGGGGGCTGTTTGGCTGAGGGGTTCCCCAACAGCTCAACCTGCCCCCCATATAACCTCATTTGCTAACCCCTCCCCCGAAAATAAACCAGCATTTACAGAGGGCCAGGTCCCAGGGGACACACTGCTCAGCCCCATACAGAGCCGGGGAACCACCAGCCCCCCACCATGTCCTTGCTCCCAGGGACCGCTTGGCCCCAAAGCCAGAGGCGCAGGAGAGATGCGTAAAAGCGCACAAGCTGCCCCGGGGAAGGGGAGGCTTGAGACCGGGGGGGGGGGGGAGGAGAACAGGACCGGCACCGGACCGGCACCGGCACCGGCACCGGCACCGAACCGGACTCCCCGCCCCAGCGCTGCGAGAGACCCACCTGAACCGGGGAGAGTCCTTGAGAACTCCTCGAAGTCCAGTTTCACCGTCATCCTGGACGAGTGGAGAGAACCGGCCACTGAGGTTCAGGCTCCCGGGCCCGGCGCGGCCCGGCCCGGAAAAGGCTCCGAAACCACCCGAGCGCCTTTGGGGAGAGAGGCAAGAGCAGCCCCGGAGCGCGCCGCGCAAGGAGCCACCGACCGATACCAGCCCTGCCCGGGGCATGGGGAAGACGAGAGAGCGCAGGGCTCCCCGGCGGCACCGCCCTGCGCCCCGCCTCGGGGAGGTGTCCCAGGGCGCACGGGGCGGCGCGAAGCCCAGCCCCGCCTCGGGGAGGGATCCCGGGGCGCACGGGGAGGCGCGGAGCCCAGCCCCGCCTCGGGGAGGTGTCCCAGGGCGCACGGGGCGGCGCGGAGCCCAGCCCCGCCTCGGGAGGTGTCCCAGGGCGCACGGGGCGGTGCGAAGCCCAGCCCCGCCTCGGGGAGGTGTCCCAGGGCGCACGGGGCGGCGCGGAGCCCAGCCCCGCCTCGGGGAGGGGTCCCGGGGCGCACGGGGCGGCGCGGAGCCCAGCCCCGCCTCGGGGAGGGGTCCTAGAGCGGATTAGTTACTGTCAAGGGCAGTGCTGCGTTTTCCGTCTCTTGGGGGCCGATCCACACCAGATGCCTTTTCTGGAGGATGCTTTAATCCAGAATAAATGGGTGGGCTCCATACAGGGGGGAAGAAACTGAGGTTCCCCGCCCTGTGATAGGCAGGACTGGGCAAACTGCGGCCCCGGGGAAGCAGGGTCGGGGGCCACTCCCCCTGGGGTCTCAGAAGCAGCGGCATGGCCCCTCTCCAGCTCCTAGGTGTAGGGGCAGCCAGTGGGCTCTGCTCTGCAGGCTACCCCCACAGCTTTTACTGGCTGGGAACTGGAACCAATGGGAGCTGCAGGGGCCATGCCTGTGGACGGGGCAGGGCACAGAGACGTCTGGCCATGCCTCGGAGCCGGAGAAGGGACCTGCCACTGCTTCCGGGAGCCACGTGAGATAAGCGCCACCCGGAGCCTGCACTCCTGAGCCTCCCCCCTGCACCTCAACCCCCTGCCCCAGCCCTGACCCCCCTCCAAACCCCTCGATCCCAGCTCAGAGCACCCTCCTGCACCCAAACCTCTCATCCCCAGCCCCACCTCAGAGCCCACACCCCCAGCCAGAGCCCTCACCCCATGCCCCACACCCACCCGGAGCCCCCTCCCGCACCCCGATCTCATTTCTGGCTCCACCCCAGAGCCCTCGGGCCAAAAATTTCCCCACCCCTAGGGAGCCCCTACGACCTAAAAATCTGTGCCTCTGGGAATTAACAGCCATTTTGGGTGCACCAGTTACTGGTCTCCCCAGCAGGTCCTGCACGGAGTGACACCAAACTCACGAGCCACTCACACTAGTCTGAAGGCGGGTTCATCTCCACCAATTGTTATGTTTGGACTTTAATTGTTAGCGGTAATGAGCTATTATTTGCACCACTCATTTGAGTTTATGCCAACTAATTTTCGGAGTGCTAATGACTACTGGGCATAACGCTGGCCGGAATGGTCACCTTTCTATGCCTGCAGGTCCACCCGCTGATCTGCACGAATTATTATCCACGTTAGTTAGTCATTTGCACTAATTATGTACAGGAGGGATGGGCCCCCCATGGTTATTCTCACCCATGCCTTGCACTCATTATTTGCACGAATGCACGGACTCTTTTCACTTATTACCGTGGGGTAACGCGAGGCAGCCCCGAGGGAACCGTCACCTGCTGCGATAGGAGGCCGCACTAGGAGCACAGTTGTAAGGGGGAACTCCTGCACCTATTATAATTGCACCGCTCCCTTGCACGAATGCAGGGCACCAATCCCTTGCACGAATGCAGGGCACCGCTCCCTTGCACGAATGCAGGGCTCACACGGCTCTCTGCACAAGCAGCTTCATTGCCCCACTTTGCGCTAGATATTTCTTCGCACGGATTCTACTTGCACCCATGATCCCCTTAGTGAATTGCCCCAGTACCGCCGCACCAATCCCTTGCGCTAATGAAAATGGCCCCAGACCTCGGCACGAACGAGCGAGCTGCTGCTCATTGGCGCTCCTTCCCCCAGGCATGGTCATTGGGGCCAATCGCTTCCCGCCACTGCGTCACGCGCCCTCCCGTAACCCGGGCAACAGCGGCAAGGCGGGGAAAGCATTCTGGCCGCGCTGCCGTCAAGCAAAACCTCCTGGCTCTCCGGAGCGCGACAGTGTCGTAAACCAAACCCAATGCCTCGCCTCGAAGCGGGAGAGGCGACGCGCGGTCGGGGCCTGTTCCCGGAAGGCCACTTGTGACAGACGGTGCCGCGTCGCCGTAAAACATGGCTGAGGCGAAGCCGCCCCTGTTCTTTTTGTAGCTGCCACGCTGCCGTAAAGCAGTCGACAGCGCGGCCGTAAAGCGATCCCTCCCGCATGTCGCAAAAATTGGCCTGTGTCCGCGGAGCCGTAAAGCGCGGCCGTTCAGTCGCGGTCGCGACCCTGGCGATTGGCAGCATTCACTCTCTGCCGCAAAGCGTGGTTGCATTGGCGCAGCTGCTCCCCGGGTGCCGTAAAAGCGAGGCCGTAAAGCGAGAAGAGCCCCGGAGGCTGCCGGAAAGCGCCCACCCACCCAGAGCCCCGTTTCCATGGTGCCGTAAAACGAGGCGGCCCTGAGAGCGCCATGAACCTCCCAAGAGGGGAGGTCGGGCTTACGTTGCGGTGCAGCGCGTCGCGACGCTGCCGTAAAACGAGGTCGTCGTGGGAGGAAATGTTTGAAGCTACCATAAAGCGCGGCGGCGCCGTGTGAAAGAAGGGACGCTGCCGTAAAGCGCGCCGGCGACCGTCTGACAGCGGCGTCGCGAGACTGCCGTAAAGCACAGCGGCGCGATATGCGGGGAGCGGCAACGGCCTTGGAACAGAGGCGTCGCGAGCCTGCCGTCAAGCGCGGCGGCGCTGGGGGAGAGGAGCGGCGACGTTGCCGTAAAGCGCAGCGGCCGTCTGACAGAGGCGCCGCGACGCTGCCGTCAAGCGCGGCGGCGCTGGGGGAGAGGAGTAGTGACCCCTGCCGTAAAGCGCGGCGGCCGTCTGACAGAGGCGCCGCGACGCTGCCGTCAAGCGCGGCGGCGCTGGGGGAGAGGAGCGGCGACGTTGCCGTCAAGCGCGGCGGCGGCCGTCGGTCCGAGGCGTCGCGAGGCGGCCGTCAAGCGCGGCGGCGGCGCGCGTCCTCGCAGCCGGCCCGGGCGTGGGGCGGGATGTCGGGCCCGGGCGGGGAGCTGCACCCGCGCACGGGAAGCTGGTGACGCTCTCGCGGGGGGGCCGCAGCGCCGCGCGCTCGCAGCCGGGCCAGGAGTTCAACCACGGGCTGGTGCTGAGCCGCGAGCCCGCTGCGGCCGGGCCGCGTCTTCGCCGTGCGCATCGACCGCAAGGTGCGGAGCGCCGAGCGCCTCGAGCGGGGCCCGGGCCTGGGGGGGGGAGCGCCGAGCGGCCTCGAGCGGGGCCCGGGCCTGGGGGGGGAGCGCCGAGCGCCTCGAGCGGGGACTGGGGGGGGGGAGCGCCGAGCGCCTCGAGCGGGGCCCGGGCCTGGGGGGGGGAGCGCCGAGCGCCTCGAGCGGGGCCCGGGCCTGGGGGGGGGAGCGCCGAGCGCCTCGAGCGGGGACTGGGGGGGAGCGCCGAGCGCCTCGAGCGGGGCCCGGGCCTGGGGGAGGGGGGAGAGCGCCGAGCGCCTCGAGCGGGGCCCGGGCCTGGGTAGGGGGGGAGAGCGCCTCGAGCGGGGCCCGGGCCTGGGGGAGGGGGGGAGAGCGCCGAGCGCCTCGAGCGGGGCCCGGGCCTGGGGGAGGGGGGAGAGCGCCGAGCGCCTCGAGCGGGGCCCGGGCCTGGGTAGGGGGGAGAGCGCCTCGAGCGGGGCCGGGCCTGGGTAGGGGGGGAGAGCGCCTCGAGCTGGGGCCCGGGCCTGGGTAGGGGGGGAGAGCGCCGAGCGCCTCGAGGCGGGGCCCGGGCCTGGGGGAGGGGGGAGAGCGCCGAGCGCCTCGAGCGGGGCCCGGGCCTGGGGGAGGGGGGGAGAGCGCCGAGCGCCTCGAGCGGGGCCCGGGCCTGGGGGAGGGGGGGAGAGCGCCGAGCGCCTCGAGCGGGGCCGGGCCTGGGTAGGGGGGGGAGAGCGCCTCGAGCGGGGCCCGGGCCTGGGTAGGGGGGAGAGCGCCGAGCGCCTCGAGCGGGGCCCGGGCCTGGGTAGGGGGGAGAGCGCCGAGCGCCTCGAGCGGGGCCCGGGCCTGGGGGGGGGGGAGAGCGCCGAGCGCCTCGAGCGGGGCCCGGGCCTGGGGGGGGGGGGAGAGCGCCGAGCGCCTCGACGGGGCCCGGGCCTGGGAAGGGGGGGAGAGCGCCGAGCGCCTCGAGCGGGGCCCGGGCCTGGGGAGGGGGGGAGAGCGCCGAGCGCCTCGAGCGGGGCCCGGGCCTGGGGGAGGGGGGAGAGCGCCGAGCGCCTCGAGCGGGGCCCGGGCCTGGGGGAGGGGGGAGAGCGCCGAGCGCCTCGAGCGGGGCCCGGGCCTGGGGAGGGGGGAGAGCGCCGAGCGCCTCGAGCGGGGCCCGGGCTGGGGGGGGGGGGAGAGCGCCGAGCGCCTCGAGCGGGGCCCGGGCCTGGGGGGGGGGGGAGAGCCGAGCGCCTCGAGCGGGGCCTGGGGGGGGGGCTTTGGGGCCGGCCTTGGCTGCAAGGGGGGGGCCCTGATAAGCCATGGAATGGGGGGGCTTCTGGGGCCTGTCCTGGCTGCAAGGGGACCCCCTCGGAAGAGCCAGAACCTGACTCCCCCCGTCTCTTTTCCCCTTACCCCCCAGGTGAACTCGTGGAGCGGCTCCATCGAGATCGGGGTGACGGCGCTGGACCCCGACCACCTGGACTTCCCCAGCAGCGCCACGGGGCTGAAGGGCGGCTCGTGGATCGTCTCAGGCTGCTCGGTGCTGCGGGACGGGCGCTCCATCCTCGAGGAGTACGGCCAGGACCTGGACCAGCTGGGCGAGGGCGACCGGGTGGGCATCCAGCGCACGGCCGACGGGGAGCTGCGCCTGTGGGTCAACGGGCAGGACTGCGGCGTGGCCGCCACCGGCATCCCACCCCGCGTCTGGGCCGTGGTGGATCTCTACGGCAATGTGCACGCAGGTCACTGTCGTGCCCAGCGAGCCGGAAGAGGCCGAGGACAGCGCGGCGGGAGATGAAGGTAGAGATCCCGCTTCTCCCGCCACCCGAGACTCTCCCTACTAGCAAGCACTTCCCGGGGACACCTCGCTACCGCATGCCCCGTGTGTGTCCGCGGCGGGTCGGCCCCCCGATTTCCACGGCCAATGCAAATGCATCCTACGTCGGCCCCGCTGTGTCTCGCCCGGCTAGCGATAGGCACTCCCCGACCTCCCCTTCGGGATGTCTGCGGGACTCTTCAGTGTTCACAGAAACGACCCACTCTCGTTTGCTGATCCCCCCTCATACCATCGCTTAACTCGCCATCCAACCTGTTGTCTTTACTTGTAAACGGCACCCGCCCCGTGCTGCTTGTCTTTTTCTGGTTTTTTTCTTGGCAGCGCCCCAGTCTCAATTAGCTGCTGGCTCCATATCCAAATAAACCTGTGCAAGACGACCCTGAGGCCGAACAGAGAGAGAAACGTCTGTTGTCTCCAGCCGGGCGTCTTAACTCCTGGATTCAAAGAATGTCATTTTCAGTATAGACGGAAAACATCAATATCCCCCGCGCATACATCTCGCAAGGGTTAAGCTGACCAGCAAGTCTCTGGTTGGCTCTTGCATGCTGCCCTTTGGTGCCACGCCCTAGAGACTTCAGACCTGGGGGATCCTGCGAACCCCTCATGCCGTCAGCCAGCTGGTACCAATGTCACCACTGCTGCGGGGGGGAATCAAATCTCCGGGGTGTGTTAATCTGTTGACAGGCCTAAGTGCAGGTTCTTGTCTGGTTCGTTTCCTGGGCACCGATTCCCGGGCTGCTGCCCCTTCTCCGAGCCAGCGCTGAGCCTGGGAGGCAGCCCAGGCACGTAAACGGGCCCCCGTTGTACCCAGGGGTGTGAAGCTTCTGCTTTCAAGTTTACTCCTGGGGGAATTCTGCGCCAAGAAATAAAAAAAATTCTGCGCCAAGAAATAAAAATTCTGCGCACGATATTATAAAATTCTGCCAATTTGATTTGTCAAAATAACACTGCATAATCGCACCAATTTAAATTATTTTGGTAATTTGTTCCAAATAGCCGCCGGTGAGTGTGGTTATAATAATTCAGACACGCACACATGTGCCCCAGGAGTAGAGAGTTAAAGAAACCTCTGTGACCACCCTGTTCCTGTGTCTCTGGTCCGTTCTGGTTACCCAGAGCCCCAGCCCGTCCCTCTGCGTCCTCGGGGCCAGTCCCGCTGGCCCTCCTTAGCCTTTTGTCCCCATGTGCATGAGGGATTATCTCCCGCCAGGGTGCTGTGGGTCGGGAGTGAGGGGCATTGGAGGAGCTGGCGGGGGCCAGGGCTGGGCTAGCAGGGGGTTGCGGGTTGGGATCGAGGGGTATAACACTGCAGTCCTGGCTTCACTTGTTTTTCTTGTGTTGCCTTCCTAGCCTTGGCCCTGGCCCTGCCCCATAACCAGAGCCGCCCGGATAAATTCCCCAACAGTCTGGAGTCTGAGAACGGTGAGTGACCCTGACCAGCCCCCGTCTACACCACTCATGGGGGGGGTGTAACACCATCTGGGCTCGGACCCCTAAGCCGGTGCCGCCTGGCCTACGCTGGTGGGTAACTTTGGCCCTGGGCTCCCAGTCGCCTGGCCCCATCTCCTAGCCTGGCGGGGGCGGGGCTTCCCCTTGTGGGCTGACTCCTCCTCCTAGCTCTGGGGTGGGAAATCTGGGCCCTGAGGGCTTGACGGGGAGGAGCGGGAGAGACTCAGGCTCCTAGGTGTAAGCCTGTCCCGTTCCTGGGTTCCCCCCCTCCCTCCCCACGTCTATCTGTCCGTCGGTCCCTGGTTTCCCCCTCCTCCCCCACGTCCGTCTGTCTGTCCGTTCCTGCCCCCCATCCCGCCTGTCCCTCCCCGATTTCTGTCTCTCCCCGCCACGTCTGCCTGTCTGTCCCTGATTCCTCTCCCTCCCACCTTCCCACATCTGTCCATCCATCCCTGGTTCCTCCCACATATATCTGTCCGTCCATCCCTGGTTCTTCTCCCCATGCCCGCCCCATCTGTTCGCACCTGATTCCTGTTTCTCTCCCCCCTCCCCCCCCGGCCCCCCCCCGAGCAGGCTTGTCCAGCATGGAGCTGTCGGAGGTGGTGAGCAACGCCATCCTGTCGGCCTACAACGGCAGCTTGCTGAGCGTCAGCCTGAGCAGCCCCCGGCAGGTGAGGGGCCCCCGGGCGGGGGGGCGGTGGTGCCGTCCCCCTCACCTCCAACGACGCCCTGCTCTTCCACGAGAAGTGCGGGACCCTCATCAAGCTCAGCAACAACAACAAGACGGCCGAGCGGCGCCGCCCCTGGACGAGTTCAACAACGGCGTGGTCATGACCAACCGGCCGCTGCGGGACAACGAGATGTTCGAGGTGGGGGCTGGGGGAACATGGGGGGCTGGGGCAGGGTCCTTGGGGGGCTGGGGCAGGGGTCTCCTGGCCAGCCAGATATTGAGTGACAAGATGTTCGAGGTCTGAGGCCAGGAAAGAGGTCCTTGGGGGTCTGGGGCAACATGGGGGGGCTGCGGGGGGGAGGGGCTGTCCTGGCAATCACACACTGAGGGCTGGGATGGGGTGCTTGCAGGCTGGAGGGGGCTGCAGCATGGTCATGATGAACCAGCTGCTGGACCAACGAAATGTTCTAGGTCTGGGGTGGGATGGGGGTCGGGGGGTTTGGGATATAGGAGGCTGGGATTGGGGCATTGGTGGGGGGAGCAAGATGTTTTGAGGTGTGTGGGGGGGTATGTAAGAGGAATGGGGGTTGCTGTTTGACAGATGTTGGAGGTGGGGAGGGGGCACACGCTGTTGGGGGGTGCCCTGGAGGGGAACACATAGGGGAGGGATGGGGCAGGAGGGCTTGTAGACAAAGTGTATGTAGGAGGGTGTGGAGGGGTGAGGCTGGGGGGCCAGGAGTGCCCAGGGGGTGAATCTGGGGGTGAGTCTCGGAGAGGGGCAAGGGCAGGGGATAACCTGGTTGGGGGAGCTATGTCACGTGGCGGCATTATCCCAGGGGGTTGGGGCAGGAGGGGAGGGAGTTGGGGTGCAGCCAGAGGGGGAAGAATATGGCAGGGGGTGGGGGTCAGAAGACTGGCAGGGGGAGGGTGAATCCCCTGACCCCCACCCATGGCCCGCCCACCCCTTTTGCCCCATAGATCCGCATCGACAAGCTGGTGGACAAGTGGTCGGGCTCCATCGAAATCGGGGTTACGACCCACACCCCCAACAGCCTGGAGTACCCCGCCACCATGACCAACCTGCGCTCCGGTACCTGCCTCTGAGGGGAGCCGGGGGAAGGCCAGGACGCCTGGGTTCTCTCCCTGGCTCTGGGAGGGAGTGGGGGTCTGTTGGTTAGAACAGGGTGGAGGCTGGGAGCCAGGACTCCCGAGTTTTATCTCTGTCTTGAGGGGGGGGTCACTATTTCTGTTTTTACCTCAGTTTTCCCCCCTCTGTAGCTCTTTTGATGGCTGAATTTGGGGGGAGGGAAGAAAGAGCTGAACTGGGGGCGTGGGGAAAGCCGGAAGTGGGCAGCTGGCTTCCCCTTGACATCAGCAGGATGGGGTGGGGGGGTGTCCCTAGGGGGCAGGTCCCCGCGGCTGATGGGAGCCCCCCCCCACCAGGCACGATCATGATGAGCGGCTGTGGGATCTTGACCAACGGGAAAGGGACGCGCCGGGAATACTGCGAATTCAGCCTGGACGAGCTGCAGGTGAGAGGCCCCCCGAGACTGATCCCGCTGGCCCCCCAAACCCTCCTAGCTACCTCCCTGCTGATGAGCCCACAAAACCCCCATAGCCAACCCCCTGCAGGGCCCCGAAACCCCATCGCCATCCCTCTGTGGATGAGGGGGTCCCCATATTCCTGCACCCCTCATGTGTGAACCAGGCTCCTCCATGCCCCCCAGACCCGGCCCCTTGTATCCCCGCACTTTTCTCTCTCATACCCCAACCCCCTGACCTGCTACAATCTCCTCTGTAGCCCCATAAGCCCCCCCTCCACCTCTGCCCT
Organism: Natator depressus; assembly: GCF_965152275.1. Taxonomy (NCBI): domain Eukaryota; kingdom Metazoa; phylum Chordata; order Testudines; family Cheloniidae; genus Natator; species Natator depressus. The sequence continues at coordinate 1,898,220 of NC_134261.1, read as the reverse complement.
CACCCCTTCATTGGGTTCCCTGGCTGCAGCTCCCACTAACTGCCTCCCCCACCTTGTCCCCACAGGAGGGGGATCACATTGGCCTGACGCGGAAATCCAACAACGCCCTGCACTTCTACATCAACGGCATTGACCAAGGTACGGGGCGGAGCGGGGTGCCCAGCAGGGGGCGCTCTCTCCTCTGCCGGCAGTGTTTACTCTGGTGCCGTTATAACCAGCTTGCCCCACCCCAGAGGTGGCTGCATCCCAGCGCCGGGCGAGGGGTCCCTGTACTGCCAGCCGCCCCACCCCAGAGGTAGCCGCATGGTGTGTGAGTCTCCCCTTCTTCCCCCCAGGCGTGGCTACCACCCTGACCCCGCTGGTGGTGTACGGCGTGGTGGATCTCTACGGCATGGCGGTGAAGGTCACCATCGTCCACAACCACAACCACAGCGACCGGCTTCGGCGCAACAATGCCATCATGAGGGCGCTGTCCCCGGACGTGGGGCGCCGTGCCCTGGAGGCCGGCGGGGTGGGCGAACCCGAGCCGGAGCGGCTGCTTTTCCACACCAACTGCGGCCAGAAGGCGGCCATCGTCAACGACGGGCGCACGGCCCTCCGCCCGCAGTGAGTGCCAACCTGACCCCAGGGGCCGCTGCCCCGCCAGGGTCTGGGGCCCTCACGTATCCTGTATCACAGCACCGGGCGAGGGGTCCCCGGGTCACCAGCCGCCCCGGCCCAGAGGTGGCCGTACCTTGGCGCCGGGCGAGGAATCCCCAGGTCACCAGCCACCCCACCCCAGAGGTGGCCGCATCTCAGCGCTGGGCGAGGGATCCATGTGTAGCCAGCCGCCCTGCCCAGAGGTGGCCGCATCTTCGCGCAGGGGTCGGTGGCTCGTGTCTGAGCTATCCCGTCTCTTCCCCAGTGCCACGGACGACTTCAACCACGGTGTCGTCCTCAGCAACCGGGCCCTGCGCAACAACGAGGTCTTCCAGGTGCGGATCGATAAGATGGTGGACAAGTGGGCAGGCTCCATCGAGATCGGGGTGACCACACACAACCCCACCTACCTGCAGCTGCCCTCCACCATGACCAACCTGCGCTCAGGTCAGGGCCCCGGCGCCCCTTCTCTAGCAGGTGGCTAGCTTCCTTCGGGAGAGACCTGGCCCCCTAACTGCCCCCAAAGTGGCCCACCAGGTCTGGCAGATGTGTCCTGCGGTGGGTAGTTTCCCGGGTTAATTGCCAGCTGGGGGTGCTGGAAGGTGGTAGTTCCCAGGATAATTAGTGGTTGGAGCTGGCAGCCATGCCCTGTGGCATGTAGTTCTCTGGGTTAACTGCTGCCCAGAGAGCTGGTGGGTGCTCTGTATGCCAGGTAGTTCCCCGGGTTAACCTTTCCCTGGGCGGCCTGGTACCTGTGGCGGGTAGTTCTCTGGGTTAATTGCTGGCTGGGGGTGCTGGCAGCTGGTAGTTCCCAGGATAAATGGTGGCTGGCAGCAATGCCCTGTGACAGGTAGTTCCCTGGGTTAACCGCTCCCCGGGCGGCCTGGTAGCTGAGTCCTGTGGCAAGTAGTTCCTTGGGTTAACCTCTCCCCGGTTGGACTGGTGGGTAGTTCCCTGGGTTAATTGATGACTTGGGGGGGGGGCTAGCAGTCATGCCTCGGAGGTTGCTGACGGCACCCACGCAGCTGAGCTGGTCCCTGGGTCCTTCGCCAGCCTGCCCGCTGCGGCAGGCAGTTCCGCGGGTTAACGGCGAGCCGCGTGACTGGGCCGGGCGCCGCCAGTAACCTCCGGCCCCTCTTCCCCCACAGGCACCTGGATGATGACGGGCAACGGAGTCATGCACAACGGCACCACCATCCTGGACGAATACGGGCACAACCTGGACCGGCTCAAGGTGAGTTGGGGGAAGCAGGGGGGCAGCGTGCCCCAATCTGCCCCCAGGCAATGCCCTCACCCCCTCTGCTGTGTCTCCCCCCCCCCCCCCCCCTCAATGCAGGCGGGCGATACGGTGGGCGTGGTCCGCAAGGAGGACGGGACTCTGCATTTCTTCGTCAACGGGGTGGCGCAGGGGCCGGCTGCCTGGAACGTGCCACCCAACGTCTACGCCGTGGTGGATCTGTACGGGCAGGCGGCGCAGGCCACCATCCTCGACGACACGGGTGAGCTGGGGGGCCTGGTGTGGGGCTGGGGGATAGCTGGCGGGGGGCGGTCGTGGGGCTGTGTCGTGCTTTCGGGGGGGCTGGGATATAGGTAGGGGGAACAGAGCTGTGTCTTGGTGCCGGGGGTTCCCCGGGGACTGGGGTATGTGTGTGTGGCTGGGGGGAGGGGGGGGCGATCTTGGTGTCGAGGGATCCCAGGGGCTGGGATAGAATGGGGTGGGGTGGGGGTGGGGGGCTGGGGATATAGCTGGGAGGGGAGGGAACAGGGCCATGTTTTGGTGCTGGGGGATCCTGGGGCCTGGGATGTGGTGGGGTGGGGGTGGGGGGCTGGGATATAGCTGGAGGGGGAGGGAACAGGGCCATGTTTTGGTGCTGGGGGATCCTGGGGCCTGGGATGTAGTGGGATGGGGGTGGGGGGCTAGGATATAGCTGGAGGGGGAGGGAACAGGCCCATGTTTTGGTGCCAGGGGATCCCAGGGGCTGGGATACAGTTGCGGCGGGGGGGGAATGAGGCCATGTCTCAGCGCCGGAGGGGGTCCGAGGGGCTGGGTGCCGGGGGGATCCTGGGTAGGGACGGGCTGGGATATGGTTGGCGGGGGGAGGGAACAGGGTCATGTTTTGGTGTCAGGGGATCCCAGGAGCTGGGATATAGTCGGGGGGGTGGGCAGGAACGAGGCTGTGTCTCGGTGCCAGGGGGGATACCGGGGCTGGGATCGAGCTGGGGGGGGGCGTGTCGGTGCCGGGGGGGGGGGGATACTGGGGCTGGGATCGAGCTGGGGGGGGGGCGTGTCGGTGCCGGGGGGATACCGGGCTGGGATCGAGCTTGGGGGGGTGTCGGTGCCGGGGGGGGGTACCGGGGCTGGGATCGAGCTTGGGGGGGGGATACCGGGGCTGGGATCGAGCTTGGGGGGATGTCGGTGCGGGGGGGGGGGATACCGGGGCTGGGATCGAGCTTGGGGGGGGTGTCGGTGCGGGGTGGGGGATACCGGGGCTGGGATCGACCTGGGAGGGGGCGTGTCGGTGCCGGGGGGGTCCCGTGCAGCCCGGGAACACCCGCCTCCCTCGCTTCCCCCCCCAGATCTCCTCCCGCTGCCCGACGACCTGTCGGAGGGCAACAACCAGCTGTCGCCCAGCAGCCCCTCGTCCGTGGCCTCGGTGAGCGACCTGCGCTTCCACCAGCTGCACGGCACCAACGCGGTGATCACCAACGGCGGGCGCACGGCCCTGCGCCAGAACTGCCGCAGCGAGTTCAACGACGCCATCGTCATCTCCAACCGGTCGGTGTGTGTGGAAGAGATGGGCGCCGTCCCCACCCCCCCATTCCCTGCCCGCCTCCCAGCGCGCCCCCTGCCTGCCCTCTCCACTCTGCCCCGAAGCCTCCCCTCGGCCCCGAGCCATATCCGCGCCCCGGGGCGCCGGCGCCAGGCTTCATCGCTCTCCCCTCTCCCCGCGCAGGGCCCTCCGGGACGGCGAACTCTTTGAGATTGTCATTCAGAAGATGGTGGATCGCTGGTCCGGTTCTATAGAGGCAGGTGAGAGATGGGGAAGGGGAAATGGGCGGGGGGGGTGTCCCTGGGCCCCACGGCCCCACTTCCCTGGCTTAATTCTTCTCCCACCCATATAGAGCCACTGGGGGGACGGTGTCTGTTTCATTTCCTGTCCCAGCTCAGCACCGGGCGAGGGGTCCCCGTGTAACCAGCCGCCCCGCCCCAGAGGTGGCTGCATCTCAGCGCTGGGCAAGGGGTCCTTGGATAACCAGCTGCCCCGCCCCAGAGGTGGCCACGTCTCCACGCCGGGCAAGGAGTCCCCGTGTAACCAGCTGCCCTGCCCCAGAGGTGGCTGCATCTCAGCGCTGGGCGAGGGGTCCCTGGATAACCAGCTGCCCTGCCCCAGAGGTGGCCACATCTCCACGCCGGGCGAGGAGTCCCCGTGTAACCAGCTGCCCTGCCCCAGAGGTGGCTGCATCTCAGCGCTGGGCAAGGGGTCCCTGGATAACCAGCCGCCCCGCCCCGGAGGTGGCTGCATCTCAGCACCGGGCGAATCACATTCAGACCTGGCGAGACAGGAGCTCGGAGAGAGTGGGGTCCCGCGGAGGGCAGCCCTGGGTTCGGCACTCATCTCTAGTTTCGTGACTCACCTGGGTGACGGAGTGGCGAGTATATTCACCGAATTTGTGGCTCCCCCGAGCTGGGAGGAGTCGCCAGCGCTTTCAGGGGCCGGATCAGAAGTCGGACCGACTGCGCCAAATTGGTCTGATCTCACTGAGTTGAAACTCCGTGAAGACCGGCGCCGCCGTACCCCACTTAGGAAGGGAAAACCAACTGGGGGCTAACCGGCCGGGGGCTCGGACGGCTGAAAAGGTGCCGGGGGTTGCAGGCCATTGCAAACCGAATCCCGGGCAGCGGTGCCGGGCAGCTGGCAAACAGGCGGAGCCCGTTGTGCAGTGTGTTATCTGAGGGGGGCGCGTGGGAGATGGCGGGGCTGGGCGAGCGTGGGGCGGGGCGGCCTCGCCGGGTCCCTTCCAGCCCCTCACGGCTCGGATTCCCTCCGGCAGGGGTCACGGCCATCCGGCCCGAAGACCTGGAGTTCCCCAACACCATGACGGACATCGACTACGACACCTGGATGCTCAGGTGAGTGTGGGGGGAGGTGTGGGCTGGGGGGGGTGGCGGGCTCGGTGCATTTCCTGGCCTTCAGCTACTGGAGAGCAGGGCCATGCCTTGGGACAGGGGGTTGGGATATGGGGCCGGAGCTTAGGTTCTTGGGGGCTGGGATATAGCGAGGGGGGGAGATGGGGCTGTGACTTGCATTCCTGGGGGGATGGGATACAGGGGTGTGTGTCCGTGGCTGGGTTCCCGGGGGGCTGGGATATAGTGGGGGGGGGGAGATGGGGCTGCGGCTTGAGGGGTTAGGATACACAGGGGCATGGCTTGGGTTCCTGGGGGGGGGTGTCCGTGGCTGTGTTCCTGGGGGCTGGGACATAGCGAGGGGGGAGATGGGACTGTGGCTTGCGTTTCTGGGGGATGGGATACGGGGAGGGGGGGTGTCCGTGGCTGGGTTCCCGGGGGGCTGGGATATAGCGAGGCGGGGAGATGGGGCTGCGGCTTGGGGGGCTGGGATACACGGAGGGCGTGGCTTGGGTTCCTGGGGGGCTGGGGTACAGGGTGGGGGTGTGCTTATGTTCTGGTATACAGTAGGTGGGGGGGGGGGACATAGGGCTGTGGCTCAGGTTCCTGGGGGCTGGGATATAGTGGGGTCAGGGCTGTTGCTCAGGCTCCTGGGAGGGGATGGGACCGTGTCTCTTTCTGACGCCCCCCTCCCTGCCCCCCCAGTGGCACGGCCATCATGCAGGACGGCAACACCATGCGCAACAACTACGGCTGCGACCTGGACTCGCTGACCACCGGCTCCCGCATCGGCATGATGCGCACGGCCAAGGGAGACCTGCACTACTTCATCAACGGCGTGGACCAGGGCGTGGCCTGCTCCGGCCTCCCCCTGCCAAGGGTGAGCCGCCCCGCCCCCCCCCCAGCCCTGGGCCCGTTGGTCTGATCCGGCCCGGCTTGTTCCCTCTCCCCCCCACGGACGGGCCAGTGGTCTGATCTGGTGGGGGGAAATGTACTGGAGTGGATGGGCCCATTGGTCGGGAGGGGGCGGGGGACTGGATGGACCCGTTGGACTGATCTCTGGCTATAACAGGCTGATCGACCCATTGGTCGGGGCAGGGGTGGGGAGGTGGCTGGATGGACCCATTGGGCTCGTGCGGGGGGATATACTGATCTGGGTGGGCTCATTTAAGGGGGGGTGGAAATATAGCAGACTGGATGGATCCATTGGGCTGATCGGGGTTGGGGGGGGGGGAATAGCCTAGCTGTGTGTTGTGACATCTGCTGCCAGGTTACCCTTTGCTCCCCTCCCCCGGCGGACGGGACAGAGGTGTACGCCGTGGTGGATCTGTACGGCCAGTGCGTCCAGGTGTCCATCACCAGCGCCACGGGCCCCATGGACAACAGCCTGTCGACCAGCAACGTCACCGAGAAATCCTTCCCCATCCACTCGCCAGGTGAGAGCCCCGCCCCAGAGGCGGCTGCATCTCTGTGCTGAGTTCAGGGCCCCCTCTGTGGAGAGCAGCCCCACCCGGCCTGCCAGGGGAGAGCGCCCCCTGCTGAGCCCCCCGCCCCGCTCCCTGCAGCACTGCGCCCCCTGGCATCCCGCCAGCCGTTGATGGCCCCATCTCTCTTCCCTTCCCCCCCCCCAGTGCCGGGCGTGGCTCACCGCTTCCACAGCAGCTGCGGGAAGAACGTGGCCTTCCAGGATGACGGGTGCCGGGCCATGCGTGTGGCCGGCTACTGCCACGGGATCGTCTTCAGCATGAAGGAGCTGAAGGCTGACGAGGTCTTTGAGGTGAGACCCCCAGCCCCGGGGGGGAAATCTGCTGCCCCCTGCTGGGGGATGGGACTCTCGCCGGCCCCTCCAGAGTGGGAGGAGCCCAGCCCCTGCTAGATTGCTTCCCCCGTCGCCAAGGGGGGTGAGCCTGGGCCCAGGTGGCCCCCGGTGCCTTCCTCCTGGGGTCAGTAGGGGGAGCTGTCCCCCAGCCTGGATCTGGGGTGAGGGCTACACTCATGTTCCTGCCCCCTAGTGCTCCGTGACCTCTGACCCTTGGAGCGGATTCTGCCCTCTGTTGCTTGGTGACCTCTGACCCTTGGAGCCAGATTTCCTCCCCTGTTGCTCGGTGCCCTCTGACCCTTGGAGCCGGATTTCCTCCCCCGTTGCTCGGTGACCTTTGACCCTTGGGGCTGGATTCCCCCCACCCATTGCATGGTAGGGTGACCAGAGAGCAAGTGTGAAAAATCAGGATGGGGGGTAACAGGAACCTGTATAAGAAAAAAACCCAAAAATTGGGACTGTCCATATAAAATCGGGACACCTGGTCACCCTATTGCATGGTGACATCTGACCCTTGGAGCCAGAGTCTCTCCCCCCCCCCCCCCCCCCCCCGTTGCTCGGTGACCTCTGACCCTTGGAGCCAGACGTTTCTCCCCCCCCCCCGCTCCCCACATGTTGCTCGGTCACCCCTGACCTTTGGGGCTAGATTCCCCCCCCCCCACCTCTGCCCCATGCTCACACACCCCCCATCCCCCTCATCCGCAGGTGAAGATCGAGGAGCTGGACGAGAAGTGGTCGGGCTCCTTCCACGTGGGGCTGACCACGCTGCTGCCCTCCGAGGTGCCCTACGCGGCCACGGGGCTGCCGGCCTCCCTGCTGGAGCTGCACTCCAAGGCCACCTGGCTGGTGGCCGGCTCCGAGGTGCGGCGCAATGGCCAGCTGCAGAAACAGAACTACGGCTGCTCACTGGAGAGGCTGGGGGTGAGTCGCAGGGGAGCTGTGGGGCTGGGCAGGCCGGTGGGAGGGATCGGAGGGGAAATACAGGGCTCCAGAGGCCCATTGGTCAGTGGGGGCGGGAGGGAGATGTGGGGCTGGAGAGGCCCAGTGATCTGGTGGGGTGGGGGGAGAGGGCGGGAGACATGGGGATTGTGGGGGCAGTGGTCTGGTCCTGGGAGGGCGGGGAGGGGGGTGGTTCCAGCAGTCTGGTCCCCGGGTGTGGGGAGTGGGCGGGGGACTGGAGGCACCCCAGCGATCTGGTCCCAGGGGCAGGTGGGTATGGGGGGGGCGAGGGGATGGGCAGGGGGTGTGGGGTTGGGGGGCCCAGCGGTCTGCTCAGTGGGGTGGGCAGGGGGCAGGAGTTCGGGGGCCCAGTGGTCTGGTCGGGGTTACAGGGGCAGATGGACTGGGGGCAGGGGTCTAGGCAGGGGCCATGGAGATGTGGGGGCGGGGGGCGCCAGCGGTATGGTCCGGGGTGCGGAGGGGAGTGATTCAGGGGGCATGGGGCCAAGGGGACCATGGGTCATCACCCGTGGGGCGGCCCTGTCGCTCTGACCCAGGCCCCCCCTCCCGGCAGGTGGGGAACCGCGTGGGGGTGAAGCGCTGTGCAGACGACACCATGCACATCCTGGTGGACGGCGAGGCATGGGGCCGGCCACCACCGGCGTGGCCAAGGTAACTCCTCGGCCCTGGGGCTGGGACCCCCAACCACCCGAAGGTGCTGGGGGGGCAGAGCCCACGTGAGCCCCGCTGGATTGGGCTCGAAGCCTCCTCCCTCCCTGACCCGCACCCCAGCAGCCAGCATCCCCCAAGGGGGCTGCCTTTTGGGGGGACATGTGATGTCATGGGCATCAGTCCGCCACTTCCTGTCTGGAAAGGTTGTGATGTCATGGGTAGGGCCGCCTCTTCCTGTCTGGGAGCGGATGTGATGTGTTGAGGGATAGGCCCCACCTTCTCCTATGTAGGAGGCGTTGTGATGTCATGGGGGAATGTAATGTGATGTCATGGGAGGGTTAGGGTCTGCCTCTTCCTGTGACATCACATCATACGTCCCCTCCCCAGACAGGAAGTGCTGCCCCGTGAGCTCCTGGAGCGTCCCCCATCACTTCCTTCCTTCCCCCCCCCCCCCCGCAGGACGTCTCTGCTCCTGCCGTGTCTGGTTCTGACACGGCATCGTCAGTTCCACCGGGCTCGAGTGCGGGATAAACCAGCGGTCCCAGCCCCCACTCCCCTCTCAGAACTGGGGAGAGAACCCAGGAGCCTGGCTCCCAGCCCCTCCCCCCCGCTTTAACCACTAGACCCCACTCCCAGAGCCGGGGAGAGAACCCAGGAGTCCGGACTCCCAGCCCCCCCTGCTCTAACCACCAGCCCCCGCTCCCCTCCCAGAGCCGGGGAGAGAACCCAGGAGTCCTGGCTCCCAGCCCCCCCACTCTAACTACCAGCCCCCCTCTCCCCCATGTCCTGCGTCCTCAGAACGTCTATGTGGTGCTGGATCTGTACGGCCGCATCACCGCAGTCTCCATCGTCAGCTCCACGGTGCTGGAGGAGTCGGACGGCACAAGCCGCCGTCTGTCGCCTCCGAGACGTACAGCGAGGAGAGGAGGAGGAGGAGCCCATGCCTGTGAGTGCAGGGAGACGGGACATTCGCCTTTTTCCTTGAGGGGGCGCCAGCCCTGCCCCAGCCTCAGGGTGGGAAGAATAGGAGATGCTGCCTGTCCCCTCTAGGGGGCACGCTCCCATCTGACCCCAGGGCGGGGACTGGCTGGCTTAGGGGGGATGGGGAATGGGGCAGGGGCCTCTCTCCTCTAGGGGGCACTGGCTCCCACTCTGCCCCAGGGCGGGGCCTGGCTGGCTCAGGGGGGCGGGGAATGGGGCATAGGGCCTGTCTCCTCTAGGGGGCGCTGGCTCCCACGTGCCTGGCTGGCTCAGGGGGGCGGAGAATGGGGCACAGGGCCTGTCCCGTCTAGGGGCGCTGGCTCCCATCCGGCCCCATGGCAGGGACTGGGTGGCTCAGGGGGGCGGGGAATGGGGCATAGGGCCTGTCCCTTCTAGGGGGCCCGGCTCCAGCTGGTGAGTGACTCCCCTCCCTCGGCTGCAGTGTGAGAACGAGGCCCCCGTGCCGCCGGCGGCCATGGAGTTCTGGAGAACCACGGCAAGAACATTCTGCTGTCCAACGCAACCTGACGGCCACCCGCGTGGCCAGCTACAACCAGGGCATCGTGGTCATCGCCCAGCCCCTGCCACAGGGCCAGCTGTTCCAGGTGGGGCCCCAGCCCCGCTCCTTCCTCTCGCGGGAAGATGTGATGTCATGATGGGGAAGGGAGGAGGGCCTGCGACTTCCTGTTGGGGAGGAAGTGATGTTGTCATGACACGAGCGAGTGTAGGGCCTGCTACTTCCTGTCAGGGAGGATGTGATGTCATGACATGAGCGAATGTAGGGCCTGCTACTTCCTGTCGGGAGGATGTGATGTCATCATGGGGCATGGGTGTAGGGTCTGCTACTTCCTGTTGGGGAGGATGTGATGTCATGACACGAGCGAGGTGTAGGGCCTGCTACTTCCTGTCAGGGAGGATGTGATGTCATGATAGGGGTGGTGTAAGGGCTGCTAATTCCCGACAGGGGAGGATGTCAGTCCTGCTCCTGTCCGTCTAGGGTGCGTGTGATGTCATGATGGGAGTGTGATCTCACAGGGGGTGATATCGTTCGGTGCCCTATGGGAGGTGGGTCTCGGTGGCTTCTGACATCACTTCCTCTCCAACGGCATCATGGGAGCTCTCCCACTCTCTCCCCCCCCCGCCTCCCCTTTCCAGGTTCAGATCGACTTCCTGAACCCCAGTGGACGTCGTCCCTGTCCCTGGGCGTCATCGGCACCTCGCCCGAGCGCCTCAACTCCCCGCCACGGCCTGCTCCCTCAAGCGCTCCGCCTGCTCCTGCAGCGTGACTCCGTCTTCCACAACTCGCTCAAGGTGCGGACGGGCCCGGGGCCTGCCCTGTCCCCTCTAGGGGGCGCCGGCTCCCGGCGGGCTGGGGCGGGGAATGGGGCAGGGGGTCTTTCCGGAGCTCGCTATGGTCTCTCCCTCCCCCCGCCAGATCTGTGAGAACTACGGGCCCAATCTGGACACGTGCCCCGAGGGAACGGTGCTGGGACTCCTGGTGGACTCGAGCGCTGCCTCCACGTCTACGTCAACGGGATGGACCCAGGGGGTGGCCGCCCAGGACATCCCCACCCCCTGTTACGTGCTCGTCGACCTCTACGGGCAGTGCGAGCAGGTGAGCCCCACCCCCAGAGGAGGGAGAACCCAGCCCCCTGCTCTAACCATTAGCCTCCCCACTCCCCTTCCAGAGCCGGGAAGAGAACCCAGGAGTCCGGGCTCTCAGCTCCCCCACTCTAACCCGCCAGGCCCCCACTGCCCTCCCAGAGCCGGGGAGAGAACCCTGGCACCCAGCTCCCCCCAACCAGGGCATTTGTCCCCCCAGGTTACCATAGTAACGAACGACACCCCGGCGCTGGGAGGGGAGAGTGCGGATCCCCACGCCCAGGCGGACATGGAGAAGGCGGACATGGTGGATGGTGAGTGATGGAGCCGGGCTGCCCTCTGCTGGGCGGGGGGCCGGGATCTGCCCAGGTGAGGGGCTGGGGCTGTGCCCTCCCTCTGAGCCTCTAGGGCGTGTGGGGCAGGGGCGAGCTGGCTATCCCCTCTTTCTCTGTTGCAGGCATTAAGGAGAGCGTGTGTTGGACACCCCCCGTGGACATGAACACCATGAAGACCTGCGAGTACCACGCCCTGTGCGCCCGCTTCAAGGATCTCCTCCTGCTGCCAGGTGAGCCGGGACCGCCTCTCCGTGGGCATCGGGGCGGGGCGCCCTGCTCCTCGTTAACCCGCCCCGGATCGAGCCATATGAGCGACCAAACGGGGCTGGCTGGTTTCAAACGCGTGCTAGGGGGAGCTGGATGGTGAATGTTGTCATTAGGGTTCAGAGTTAACACCCCATGCATCAGGCTCAGGGTAGCTCTCCTGTGGAGGGGAAGGAAAAGGGGGGCTGCCTTCCCCCCCCCCACCGCCCAACACCTGACTCACGCCCCCCCTTCCCTCCCAGATGACTACTTCGCGGAAGATCCTAAATTCAGCCTCTGCTACTGCGAGTCATGCCACAAGCTGCGGGGGGACGAGGCCTATTACAAGCGGGGGGAGCCCCCCCGGGACTACGCCTTGCCCTTCGGATGGTGCCGTTTCAACCTCAGGTACCCGTCTGGGCGGGAGGGGGCCCTGGGTCCCACTTGGGGGGCAGGGGGATCGGACTGGAAGGGGAAGGCTGGGCTGGGAGGGGTCTGGAGTGGAGATGTGGGGCTTGGGGGCAGGTTCACGGCTCTGATACCCCCCCGCCCCGGCAGGGTGAACCCCAGCTGGAGGTGGCCAGCACCTGTAAGAAGTGGCACATGGCTTATCACGGCACAAGTGTGGGCGCCGTCCGGAGGATGCTGGACCAAGGGGAGTTGGGAGCAGGTAGGAGGAATCCGGCACCGAGCCCATCGCGCCCCGACCAGAGCTGGCTATGGAACCCAGGAGTCCTGGCTTCCCGCCGCTCTAACTGCTCGACTCCACTTCCTCTCCCAGAGCTGGGGAGAGAACCCAGGAGTCCTGGCTGCCAGACCCCCCTGCTCTAACCATGAGACTCCACTTCCTCTCCCAGAGCTGAGAGTGAACCCAGGAGTCCTGGCTCCTAGTCCCCCTTGCAGGACCCCACTCCACTCCCAGAGGGTCACATGCATCAAACATGACCAGGCCTGATGCAGACTCCTCCCACCTGCGGAGGGGGCGGTGTTTAGGGGGGGGCTGTGGGGGGGACGGATCCAAACTTGCTGACTGGATGTCCTGTTCCTCCCCCCTCCCCCCAGGCAGTGCATCATCCTGAGCTGCCGGCCTGCCAAGGCGGACCCCCAAGGCGGGGGCTACCATGAGCCCGAGAACAGCTCCCCGGGTCGGGGGGCCGAGCCCCAACGCGTCCTGCTCTCGCCCACCCTGCGCTACGCCGGCCTGGAGGCCTTCGCCACCAAAGTGCAGTGAGTCCTGCCCGCCACCGGGGGGCGCCAAGGGGGCTATGGGGGGAGAACGGTGAGTCCCTGACCTCTCTTTCCCCGACCCCACAGATTCCGGGACCCCAAGTCTCAGCGGCAGCACGGGGCGCAGGTGGCCTTCCAGGTGTGCGTGCGCCCCGGTTCCTACAAGCCGGGCCCCCCGTCGGCCAGCGCCCCCCGAGCCCCCGGACCCCCGCTTCAGCGCTGCCGAGCTCGAGTGGGTCACCAAGGAGAAGGGGGCCACCGTGCTCTACGGCCTGCTGGTGCGTGTGGAGTGACCCCCACCCCGCCCCTCGGCTGGCGGGGGGAGCTCTAACACCAACCCCCCCCATGGACTACCACAGCTCCCCATGGCCTGGGGGAGGGGGAGCTCTGCAGTGCACATCTCTCCCCACCCCCCCTGCACACCTTGGACCAGCAGGGGGCGTCAGACGCTGGGGGGGGGAGGCTTCCAGCTGTAAGACACCCCCCCGGATTCCAGAGGAGGACTGTATTTCTGGGGGAGTCTCTTTGCACCACGTGCCCCCCCCCGTGCCCAGCAGGGGGCAGGACACTAGAAGAGGCTGCCTTCTTTTGGGGGGGGCTCCCTCCTCCTCTGGCAAAGCCTGGCGGGAGGGGGGGAGAATTTGGACGAGATACAAAGAGTCTGACACTGTTTTAAAGGTTGGGGGGGGCATCCGCTCCCCATACACACAGCTCCCTCTGGTGGCCAGAGCTGTATTTTGCACATAGAAAAAGCTAAGGATGGGGGGGGGGCTCGTACAGCATGCTGGGAGATAGTGGGGGGGGGTGGCAAATTGATTGCGCCACGAAGGACTTAATTTTTTTTAAAGAGGGGGGGATCTACTCGATGGGGGAGGGACCCCAAAAATAGTCCAGTTGGGAGGGGTAAAGACACGCTGCCCCCCCCCCCTGGCATGCTCTGATGGATTGCCAGGGGCAGGGGGTGCCTCTCTGTGCATGGGGGGGGGGCACCACTGCTTCCTCCAGAGCATATGGGCCTCGTGTTCTGCGGGGGGGCTGGCTCAGCTGTGCCCTTGGCTGAGATTTTTCCATTGAACATTTCAAGGGGGAGTGCTCGATTCAATTATTGCCAGGGGGAGGGGTTGGACTAGTCCAGGGGCAGTATGGGGGGGATTTGTTCTCTTACACACACCCCCCCTTGTTCTTTGTTCCTTGATTTGGGGGAGGTGATTCTCCTGGTATCGGGGGGGGTGCCCCGACTCCTGATGTGGGGGGTGGTGTGTTACATTCTAGCACTTACTGGGGTTACTAATCTGCCCCCTGCTTGGGCTGCCGGGGGATGTGTCAGCTAAGTGACCCTGCCCCCCCAGCTACCACTTTCTCCACCCTGTTCCTTTTTCCCCCCAGCCCTCTGTTCCTGCCCCCAGTGTGCCAGTTCTTGCCCCCCCCCCCCGCCCATCAGCCCTTCTCTGTCTCTCCCCCACTCCCCTCCTTATTTATTACCTGTTGGTGTTGTTGAAATGTGAATTTCCGGGGGGAGGTGGGGCAGGGGGCCAGGTTCAGCTCCCCTCCACCCCACCCCCGGGCTGTTACTTTTTTTTAAGTTTTTATTTAAGCTGCTTTCCATGTAAGGTGGGGGGGGGGGGGAGAGGCAGAGCTGTGTTGTGCGGTGGATGTTGAATGTGGGGTGTAGGGGGGGTGTTCTTGGAGCCCCCTACCCCGATTG
>NC_134261.1:1867148-1883732 GCF_965152275.1 Natator depressus | reverse complement strand
GCCACACCCCCCGGCCCCTCCCCCCACCCGTGACCCCCAGACCCCTCCCCCCATATTGCCCCCAGGGACCCCCCCAGACCCCTCCTCCCCCACATACTGCCCCAGAGACTCCCCAGACCCCTCCCCTCCCCCCACCAGGGACCCCCCAGACCCTTTCCCTCCCCCACATACTGCCCCAGGGACCCCACCAGGGACCCCCCCAGACCCCTCCCCTCCTCCCATACTGCCCCAGAGACCCCCCAGACCCTTCCCCTCCCCCTGTACGGCAGGGAGGGACCCTAGGGACCCCCCAGACCTCTCCCCCCACTAGGGACCCCCAGACCCCTCCCCTCCCCAACATACTGCCCCAGGGACCCCCCAGACCTCTCCCCCCACCAGGGACCCCCCAGACCCATCCCCTCCCCCACATACTGCCCCAGGGACCCCCAGATTCCTCTCCCCTCCCCCACATACTGCCCCAGGGACCCCACCAGGACCCCCCTCCCCCACCAGGACCCCCCCAGACCCCTCCCCTCCTCCCGTACTGCCCTAGAGACCCCCCAGACCCTTCCCCTCCCCCTGTACGGCAGGGAGGGACCCTAGGGACCCCCCAGACCTCTCCCCCCACTAGGGACCCCCAGACCCCTCCCCTCTCCCACATACTGCCCCAGGGACCCCCCCAGACCTCTCCCCCCACCAGGGACCCCCCAGACCCATCCCCTCCCCCACATACTGCCCCAGGGACCCCACCAGGGACCCCCCTCCCCCACCAGGGACCCCCCCAGACCCCTCCCCTCCTCCCGTACTGCCCTAGAGACCCCCCAGACCCTTCCCCTCCCCCTGTACTGCCCTAGGGACCCCCCAGACCTCTCCCCCCACTAGGGACCCCCCAGACCCCTCCCCTCCCCCACATACTGCCCCAGGGACCCCCCAGACCCCTCTCTCCCTCTGTGCTGCCCCAGGGACCCCCCAGACCCATCCCCTCCCCCCATACTGCCCCAGGGAACCCCCCAGCCCCTCCTACGCTCCCCCACCAACCCCCACTCCTTCCCCCACCGCACTCCCCCACTGACCCCCCTGCCCCAAACACCAACATCCTACTGTCCCCGGGTTACCCCCTCAAACCCCTCCCCCACCATACTGCCCCAGGGACCCCCCCCACCCTTCCCCACCTCCTGCTGCCACCTGGGCACCCCACAACCCCCTCCCCCGGGGCCTCACCCTCCCAATTCCTCCCCCAGCCCACGTCCTCCGTTGGAGCCCAGTCGGGTGACTGGGATGCGGCCCCCCAACCAGTCTCCTTCGCCAGGGACCCCCGGGGCCGGCCCCCCCCCCCCCCCAAGCCCAGCCTGCCCGGGGATCCCCGTTCCAAGCCAGCCGCCTTTCCTTCCGCGCTCGCCCGGCCTAAAGCTGGTGGCTGGTAACGAACAGGAGGCCTAACGAGGCCGGAGCTTTTTCTTTTTTAATTAAACCCGGAACGGGGGGGGGGTTTATAAAGCCTGGCCCGCACCCCCCCACACCCACCCCCCCCCCCCGGAGACGTTTGCCCCGAGAACAGGGGCTGGACCGCAAAGTTGTAACGAATTTTGCGGTTTCGCCGTCTTCCTTTGGACGGGACCCATTTGCGACCCACGGTCCGTGGGGCCGCGCCCTCGGTCCCCCCCTTTCCAAAGGGGCCCCCGCCTACCTTGCAGACTTGGTTAGGGGTCCACGGATGACAAAAGTGGGGGGGGGAACCCCATGCTCGGAAGGGACGGGCCGTGGTTCAGATCGAATCCGGTTTCCCTTCGAAGCCGGCTGCAACCCCCCTGCCCCACCCCCGACACGTCGAAACTTTCCGCTACTTTCCAGCCTGAATTGCCACCCCCCCCGGCCCCGTGTGTGCGTGGGAGGGGGCCGCAGATCCGCTCCCCGGCTCTTGTGGTGGTGTGTTTTTCCTGGGGGCGGGACGGGCTGTGACGAGTTGGCCGTCCTCAGCTGGGAGCGTTTCCACGCGAGGGCCCCTGCATCAGCCGGGATCTCCCCCCCCGGGGGCGGGGGGCGGCCGGCCTGACCCCGGCTGTGTCCCCGCAGAGGAGGAAGAGGTGGACAAGATGATGGAGCAGAAGATGAGGGAGGAGCAGGAGCGGCGCCGGAAGAAGGAGATGGAGGAGCGCATGTCGCTGGAGGAGACCAAAGAGCAGGTGAGATGGGGGGGGGGGCGCGGGGGTCCCCCACCCCCCCTTCAACCCTGCTGGGGCCGGGGGTTGTGAGCCGGGCAGGGTAGGGGGATCCGGGTTCCCCGCTTTGCAGTCTGACATCAGTCATCCCCCCCCCCGCCCCGTTCATGGCACTCCCCCCGCCCATGTCGGGGAGTCCCCTGGCAGTGGTGGGTCTCCGGGCCCTGCCCTCAGGGAGGGGCTCCCCTGGATCCCAGCCCCCTGCCAGCAATGGGTCTCCGGGCCCTGCCCTCTGTGAGGGGCTCCCCCATATCCCAGCCCCCCAGCAGCAATGGGTCTCCAGGCCCTGCCCTCTGTGAGGGGCTCCCCCGGATCCCAGCCCCCCTCCAGCAATGGGTCTCCAGGCCCTGCCCTCTGTGAGGGGCTCCCCCATATCCCAGCCCCCCAGCAGCAATGGGTCTCCAGGCCCTGCCCTCTGTGAGGGGCTCCCCCAGATCCCAGCCCCCCTCCAGCAATGGGTCTCCGGGCCCTGCCCTCTGTGAGGGGCTCCCCCATGTCCCAGCCCCCCTCCAGCAATGGGTCTCCAGGCCCTGCCCTCTGTGAGGGGCTCCCCCGGATCCCAGCCCCCCTCAGCAACGGGTCTCCGAACCCTGTCCTCAGGGAGGGGCTCCCCCATATCCCAGCCCCCCTCAGAAACGGGGTCTCTGAACCCTGTCCTCAGGGAGGGGCTCCCCCATATCCCAGCCCCCCATCTCACGCTGCCCCACTTCCTCCCCCTGCCCGCCCCCCAGATCAGTAAGCTGGGGGAAAGGCTCCAGGCCCTGCAGGAGGAGAAGCATCAGCTCTTCCTGCAGCTGAAGAAGGTGCTGCACGAGGAGGAGAAGCGCCGGCGCAAGGAGCAGAGGTGAGGTGGGGAACGGGGAGTGGTGGGTGGGCGGGGAGGGTCCTGGCCTGGCCCCCGGGGGGCCACCAGAGAGCACTGGGATGAAGCGCGAACTGGGCGGCGGTGGGGGCGGTGGGTGAAGAGGTGACTGTGTTAAACTGGGGAACTCCCTGCTGCAGTGACTTTGCGTGTGGCAGGGTGGCGGGGCAGACGGGGGGGCAGCGGGCCCCCGTGCCAGCCGCTTCTCACTCTTAACCCCTACAGCGACCTGACCACGCTGACGGCGGCACCCTATCAGCAGGGCATGGTCGCGCACGCCGGGACCCACATCCTCAACATGCAGGGTACGGGGCCGGATCTGGGGGGCAGGATCTGAGGGCAGGCCAGGGGGAGGATCAGGGGTGATGGGAAGGCTAAGGGGGTGCAGAAGGATGGGGGGCTGCGGGGGTGACAGCGAGGCCGGGGGGTGGGGGAGGATCAGGGAGGCTATGGGGTGACAGGCAGGGCGGGGGGGGTGGGGAAGGGGCTGTGGGGGGGAACTGGGAGGATCAGGGAGGCCGGAGGGGTGGGGAAGGCTGGGGGCGGGGGAGCACGGCAGGTGGGAGGGGGTTGGAGCAGCCAGGGGGCTGCGAGGGAGCCCAGGGCAGGCCGGGGGTGGCAGCAGT
Organism: Natator depressus; assembly: GCF_965152275.1. NCBI lineage: Eukaryota > Metazoa > Chordata > Testudines > Cheloniidae > Natator > Natator depressus. Next base: position 1,880,046 of record NC_134261.1, on the reverse strand, counting down.
CCTGGGGGGGGGCGAGTGTGGGGACCCCCCCCCCGGTTCACCCCGGTCTCTCAGCAGGGAGCCCCGGCGGACACAGCCGGGCTGGGACGCTGATCTCGGCCGACCGGAGCAAGCAGATCTTCGCGCCCCCCGTGATCACGGTGAGTATCAGGGGGCTAGGTGGGGGCAGATCCCCTCTGTGGGGCGGGGGTCGCTGCGGGGCCACTGACCCGCCCCCCCTCTGTCTAGCAGCCGCGGCACTTCGCCACCCAGCCGGCCTTCGCGCCCGGCACCCCAGAGCACGGGCAGTACCAGAGTGGGCAGGCCGGGCCCAGCCCCTACGCCGTGGGGCAGGCCCAGCACTTCGCCCCGGGCCAGGCCGGGCCCGTCAGCTACGCCAGCAGCCAGCCCATCCGCGGTGAGTCGGGGCCCGCGGGGGGGCGGGGGGGGGGTTCCGGGCCGGGACAGAGCTCTGACCCCCCCCCCGCTCTCTGCCCCACAGGCCCCTCGGCCTTCCCCGCCATGCAGTACCTGTCGCAGCAGCCGCCGGGGTACGCACTGCACGGACACTTCCCCCCCGCCCAGCCAGGTGAGACCCCCGACGCACCCCTCCCCCGACACCCCCCGCCCGCGTGAGACCCCCTCCTCCCCCGCCCAGCCAGGTGAGACCCCCGACGCAATCCTCCCCCGCCCGGCCAGGTGAGATCCCCCCTCCCCCGACACCCCCCGCCCGCGTGAGACCCCCTCCTCCCCCGCCCGGCCAGGTGAGACTCCCCCTACTCCCCCTCCCCTGACACCCCCCGCCCGCGTGAGACCCCTCCTCCCCCGCCCAGCCAGGTGAGACCCCCAATGCACCCCTCTCCCGCCCGGCCAGGTGAGATCCCCCCTCCCCCGACACCCCCCGCCCGCGTGAGACCCCCTCCTCCCCCGCCTGGCCAGGTGAGACTCCCGACACACCCCTCCCCCGCCCGGCCAGGTGAGATCCCCCCTCCCCCGACACCCCCCGCCCGCGTGAGACCCCTCCTCCCCCGCCTGGCCAGGTGAGACTCCCGACGCACCCCTCCCCCGCCCGGCCAGGTGAGACCCCCCCTCCCCCGACACCCCCCGCCCGCGTGAGACCCCCTCCTCCCCCGTCCAGGGAGGTGAGATCCCCTCACCCGCCCATCCGCGTGAGACCCCCAACACTCCCCTCCCCCGCCTGGCCAGGTGAGACCCCCCCCTCCCCTGAAACCCCCCGCCCGCGTGAGACCCCCCTCCTCCCCCGCCCGGCCAGCTGAGACCCCTGCCTCCTTGCCCACTGAGCCTGGCATGAGACGGAGCCCTGCCCCTTCATCTCCTGCCCTCCCAGCACTGAGCCCGGCCCCGCTTCTTTCTCTCTCACAGGGTTCATTCCCCCCAGCACAACCATCCCCCTGCAGAAACAACTGGAACATGCCAACCAGCAGTCCGGCTTCACCGACTCGGTGAGTCCCCCGGCCCCAGGGGGCCTGGCGGGCTCGGGGGGGCGGGGAACGGGGCAGGGGCCTGTCCCCTCTAGGGGGCGCCGGCTCCCCTCCGGCCCCAGTGCAGGGACTGGCTGGCTCAGGGGGGCGGGGAATGGGGCAGGGGCCTGTCCCCTCTAGGGGGAGCTGGCTCCCATCCGGCCCCAGTGCAGGGACTGGCTGGCTCAGGGGGGCGGGGAATGGGGCAGGGGTCTGTCCCCTCTAGGGGGCACCGGCTCCCCTCTGGCCCCAGGCGGGGACTGGCTGGCTCAGGGGGGTGGGGAATGGGGCAGCGGCCTGTCCCCTCTAGGGGGTGCCAGCTCCCACCCAGCCCCAGGGCAGGGACGGGGTGGGAATGGGGCCCAGGGCCCCTGCCTGGTGGGGGTCTCTCCCCAACACTCTGCTCCTTTCTCCGCAGTCGACCCTGCGCCCGATGCACCCCCAGGCCCTGCACCCCAACCAGACCCTGCTGCCCAGCCCCCAGCTCCCCGTCCAGATGCAGCCGGCCAGCAAGGTGAGCAAACCCCCCCCCACATACCCCATTCTCTGGGGGGCCAACACCCCCCCATCTCTAACTCACCCGTCTTTGCTCCCCACAGTCGGGCCTGGCCTCCCCTGGCAGCTTCCCCCACGGCTCCACCCCCCAGCAGCCCCACACGGTGAGTGTATGGGGGGTGACTCTGGCACAGCCCCTCGGGGGCACAGTCTCTGGGTGGGGCGGGGGGGGGATTCCACTGCCCAGCCCCCCCTCGTTAACCCTTGTCTGTCTGTCTCTTGCAGTCGGGCTTCCCTGCCAGCGGCCAGCCGGCCTCTCGTCTCCCCTTCATCCAGCACGGCCAGGGCCAGCGCTTCTACCACAAGTGAGCCCCCGCCCGGCCCGCGGGGCGCCCAGCTCTGGGGAGGGGCCCGCGCCGACACGGCCCCCTCCCCCCGTCAAGGTTCCTTCCCCACTCTGAACTCAGATGAGGGGACCTGCATGAAAACCTCCTAAGCTTACTTTCACCAGCTTAGGTTAAAACTTCCCCAAAGTACAAATTAATTTTATCCTTTGCCCCTGGATCCACTGCCACCACCAAACTCTAACTGGGTTTACTGGGAAACGTAGTTTGGACACGTCTTTCCCCCAAAATCTTCCCAACCCTTGCACCCCACTTCCCGGGGAAGGTTTGGTAAAAATCCTCACCCATTTGCATAGGTGACCACAGACCCAAACCCTTGGATCTGAGAACAATGAAAAAACATTCAGTTTTCTTACAAGAAGACTTTTAATAGAAGTAAAGGAATCGCCTCTGTAAACTCAGGACGGTGGATACCTTACGGGGGAATTAGATTCAAAACAGAGAGAATCCCTCTCGGCAAAACCTTAAATTACAAAAAAAGACACAGACAGGGATAGTCACTCTATTCAGCACAGTTCTTTTCTCCGCCATTTAAAGAAATCAGAATCAAACGCATACCTAGCTCGATGACTTCCTAAAAGTTCTCAGACTCCATTCCTGTTCTGTCCCCGGCCAAAGCATCCCACAGACAGACCCAGACCCTTTGTTTTTTCTCCCCTCCCCCCCCCCAGTTTTTGAAAGTCTCTTGTCTCCTCATTTAATGACAGGTTTCAGAGTAACAGCCGTGTTAGTCTGTATTCGCAAAAAGAACAGGAGGACTTGTGGCACCTTAGAGACTAACCAATTTATTTGAGCATGAGCTTTCGTGAGCTACAGCTCACTTCATCGGATGCATCCTGTGGAAGCTGCAGAAGACATTATATACACAGAGACCATGAACCAATACCTCCTCCCACCCCACTCTCCTGCTGGCAATAGCTTATCTAAAGTGATCATCAAGTTGGGCCATTTCCAGCACAAATCCAGGTTTTCTCACCCCCCGCCCCCCCCCACACACACACAAACTCACTCTCCTGCTGGTAATAGCCCATCCAAAGTGACCACTCTCTTCACAATGTGCATGATAATCAAGGTGGATATTTCCAGCACAAATCCAGGTTCTCTCACCCCTCCCACCCTTTTTTTTTTTTCCCCTCCCTCCAAAAAAAACACACACACACAAACTCACTCTCCTGCTGGTACTAGCTATTGCCAGCAGGAGAGTGGGGGGGGAGGAGGTATTGTTTCATGGTGTCTGTGTGTATAATGTCTTCTGCAGCTTCCACAGGATGCATCCGATGAAGTGAGCTGTAGCTCACGAAAGCTCATGCTCAGATAAATTGGTTAGTCTCTAAGGTGCCACAAGTCCTCCTTTTCTTTTTGTCTCCTCATTGGTTGTTTTGGTCAGGTGCCAGCGAGGTTACCTTTAGCTCCTTATCCCTTTACGGGTGAGAGGATTTTCCCTCTGGCCAGGAGGGATTTGAAAGGGGTTGACCCTTCCCTTGATATCTATGACACCCCCAATAAATGGGGAGCCTCTACTTGCAGCGTGTGGTCTCTGGGGAAGGGGTGGGGGGTACTGGTGTGTGACCCAGGGACAGGGGAGACCCCCCCCTCCCAGGCTTCTCTGCTGCCCGGTCTTCATCTCCCCCCACTACCCCAGGCCCCACCCCCTGTCACATCATGGCCTGGCATGTAACTCCACCCCCTGGGTGGGTCTGGCCCTGCCCCATCCCACCCACCACATAACTCTGCCCCCTTGGTGTGACTGCCCCCCCCCCGTCTGTCACATCCTGCCTGGGCATGTAACTCCAACCCCTCGGTGTGTCTGGCCCTGCCCCCTATCTGTCACAACTCTGCCCCCTTGCTGTGCCTGGCCCCACCCCCTGTCTGCCACATCCTGCCCTGGCATGTAATTCCACCCCCTGTGGATGCCTGGCCCCACCCCCTGTCTGCCACATCCTGCCCTGGCATGTAACTCTGCCCCCTGCGGATGCCTGGCCCCACCCCCTGTCTGCCACATCCTGCCCTGGCATGTAACTCCCCCCCTTGGTGTCTGGCCCTGCCCCCCATCTGTCACAACTCTGCCCCCTTGGTGTGCCTGGCCTCACCCTGTCTGCAGCATCCTGCCTGGCATGTAACTCCACCCCCTGGGGATGCCTGGCCCCACCCCCTGTCTGCCACATCCTGCCCTCGCTTGTAACTCAGCCCCCCCATAGCTGCTGCCCTGAGGGGGCACCCCCCCCCCCCCCAAGCTGGCCACAAGAAGGAGCCAAGGGCTGCCACAGGCCTCTCAGAGGCACTACCTCCGCAGGAGCTGCCCCACACCCCCCACCCTGCCTGGCAGGCCAGGGCTCAGCCTCAGGCCTGGGGGTGGTGTCCCCCCCATGTCCTCAGCCCAGGGGGTTAAGCGCATCCAGCCCCCGAGCAGAGGAGCCGGAGCCAGATCCGCAGGCAGGGTGGGCTCCAGCCCACAGGCTCAGATTTTGGGGGGTGAGGGAGGAATTGCTCCCCTGTGCTCCCCAAACCACATGGATTTTCCACCAGCGTTTCATTCCCATCTGGGCATGGGGGGGGGGGGGGTGGCAGGGAGAGGAGACACTGGGGCCCAATTAAAACTCAGGGCTTTGAGCTCCACCTCCAGCCAAATGCAGGGGGCACTAGGGGCCAGACTGCCCCCCCTCAACTGAAATCAGGGGCCCCTGCCATGAGCTGGGCCCCCCTTGTGCCAGGTGCTGCCCAGACACCCCTCCCCCAACTGAAATCAGGGTCCCCACATCAAACCAGCCATGACAGACACCCTATATTGTGTAGGCTGCATGGGCCCCCCCTTGAGATCAGGGCCAGGAACACAGGCCCCCCCAGTTCTGCAATGCAGGATGTGAAAGGGGAGGGGTACAGAGGGGAGCTGGCCTCTCCCCTCCTGCAGCAGCAGGGCAGGTCCCTCCCCCCATTTAGGACAGGAAATGAACACCCCAGGTGGGGGAAAGGGAAGAGATGGAGACAGTGGGGTTCCCCACTCGCTCCCCCCCAGAACCAGACACAGCAGGAGACAACCCCAGAGCTTCGTATTAAACTTTTATTGAGGCTGATTAACAAATGTGTGGGGGGCAGGTGCTGACCCCTTGACAGCAGGGTGGGGGGGGGGGGGGAGGAGATGAACCTGGAGAAGGGGGCAAGAGAAGGGGGGGCTAGTGAGTGACCCAGGACACCCCCCCTTTGCCCCCACCCCGAGAGTTCCAGCAGGGAGGCAACCAGGGGGGCGCTGGGTACACCCCTGGGTCCCGTGCAGCAGTAGGGAAGGGGAGCAGCTACGCCCCTCAGCCAGGTGGGCCCTGTCCTCCAAACAGCAGGGCAGACAGGTACCCTTTTAGGGGGGGTGGGGCCAGAATGGGGGTATCACCCCTGGCAACAGCTGCCCCACAGCTGGGGGGGGGGGGGGGGAGACAACAGGAAGCAGACAGCTCAGGTCACCTCGACCAATGAGAAGGCAGCAGGATGCTGCGCCCTCACCCCACCCCAGTCACTCACTAGCCTTTTTGCCCTAGGAGAGGCTTAAAAAAAGGGGGGCTGGGGGGTGTGTTGGCCTGCAGGGGGAGGGGGCTGAGATTCCATTTTCAAAAGGACCCAAGAGCTCCTGGGTTTGGGGCACCCCCCCCACCCATTTTTCAAAGGGATCTTAGATTTGGGGGGACCTGAGATCTGCAGGGACTTTGGGGGGTTCTTGGTTTGAGACCCACAATGGCCAGGGTTTGGGGACCCCACCCTCTGAAGGGTTTGGGGGGACATTAAAAAAATGCTTAGGGAGGCTTCCCACCCCACTTCTGTCAATTTCTCTCGCCCCCCCCTTTAAATAATCCCCCCCTTCCTCACACCGATGTAGTGTTCCAAGCACCCCAGGGGAGGAGCAGGGGGGAAGGGGGAGCCAAAAACAACCCCCCCCCCCCCAGGAGGGCAGGGGGGAGAATCAGCTTCCAGAACCAACAAAAAGACCAAATTAAAAGGATGTTTGTTCCTTCGTTTTAATTCCCCGGGGGCAGGGGCTGGGGAGTTTCATGGGGGGGCTGAGATCTGGGGGGGCTGAGCCACATGGAGCCGGTTTTGGGGGGGTTGCAATTCTCTCTGGTTTGTAGTAAAAGTTGCTGTCGCCGCCCTGGAAAAAAAAGGAAGGAGCAATTACGGGGGGGCCGCTCCCCCCCCCCCACTCCCCCAGCAGCCGGGCCCTGCAGAGGCTAGCAGGCCTGCCCCAGGCTTGGCTAGCAAGGCCCACAAGTGGCCAGTGCCTTTGGCTCCGGAGGTCCAGGTTCCCCACCCCCCATGTCCGTCCCGTGCCGCCCCCCCGCCCCCACCCCCCCAGCACCCACCTGTGGTTCCTTTATTTAGCCATGGCTTTGATGGCGACAGCAGCTTCCTCGGTCATTGCAGACAGCACAGTGATCTGGGGGGAGGAGAGGGGTTAGGGGGCCACGCTCCAGAAGATCCTGCCCCCCCCCCCCCCCGCAGCTCCCTTCCTGGGGTGTGGGGGGCAGCCTCTAGATGCTTCTGGAGCAAACACGGCCCTGGGTTCGATTCCCAGCTGGTGGGGTTACCCTTGGCAAGTCACCGCCCTCCCCTCCGGGCCTCAGTTTCCCCATCTCTGCAAGGTGCTTTGAGATCCACCGCCAGGAGACCCGGGGATTATGGTAACGGGGGTCACAGCTGAGCCTGAGCTCATCACTCAGAGCTGCCTGAGTTTGCAGAGAGCTGGAGCCCATTGGTGAGATTGAGCCACACTGGACAGCAAAGGGGTGTTAATCCCCTGCCCCTTTGATCTGGGGGGGCCACCAGCATTGCCCCCTTACCTGCTCCCCCGGCCCCCTCTTACCAGGATCTCTTCTCCGCAGTCGTATTTCTGCTCGATCTCTTTGCCCAGGTCCCCCTCAGGCAGACGCAGGTCCTCCCGCACGTCCCCGCTGTCCTGGAGGAGGGACAGGTACCCGTCCTGGATCCCGATCAGCTGCAAGGCAAGAGGGGGGCCCCTTAGCCAGGCCCAGCAAACGCCACCTCTGGGAAGGGGTTCAGCGAAACTGACGGGAGCGCCCCAGATCTTCGTTAGTCCGCGGGCACCTCCCCTTACCTGGAAGTCGTTTCTCTTGATGTTGGGCACATCCATGTTGTGGGTGGAAGGGCAGATATCTTCGTATTTCTTCCCGGTGAAGATGTCAATGCCAACCAGGTGCACCTGGGGGGAGCCGGGACAGAGTCACTCTGGGGGCTGGGCATCAGCTGCCCCACCGGGAGGATTCTACCCCAGAGATCTGCGGGCAACCCATCGTGCCGGGGCACACAGCTCCCCTCTTCCCCCCCCAGCGAGCGGGCGCAGGGCAGGGCAGGCAGAGCCCCGTACCTTGGCGTGGCCGTGCTTGCCGGTCTTGGAGGTGGACATCTCGACGATCTTGCAGGGGCGCCCCTTGAGCACCACGAACCCGTTTTTGCGGAGGGCCGAGCACTGCATGGGGAAGGTGGCGGAGGCCCCGGCATCGCCGGTCTCGAAGTCCAGGTCATCGGCCATGGTGATCGGGCTTTAGAGGAACTAAGGGGGGGAGAGGAGAGGGTGAGAGCAGGCAGGTTACAGTAACACCCAGAGACCCCCCTCCCCCATCACACCAGGGCTTACAGACCCCTGCCCCCCAAAATCTGGGGCCCACCCCATCACACCAGGGCTTACACAGGCTGCCCCCCCACCCCATCACACCAGGGCTTATGCAGACACCACACACACACCCCTGAAATCTGGGCCCCCCACCACATCAGGGGCTACACATACCCTGCTCTACCAAGATCTGGGTCCCCCGTCCCCCCCACCTCCAATCACACCAAGGCTTAGACAGACCCCTCCACCCTGAGATCTGGGCCGCTCACCACACCAGGGGCTACACAACCCTCCCCTGTCCCCACCAAATCACACCAGGGGTTATGCAGACCCCTCTGCCCTCCCCCACACCCCAGTAAGTGCTGCCCAGCCCCACAACAAGAGAGAGTCCCTGTCCCAGAGCATCTAGACAGAGGGGGTAGAACAACGCACCCAGGGCCTGCCGCTCCAAGGCCCAGTCCAACGCTTGATCAATGATCAGCCCCCACCCCAGGCAAGGGGCAACCTACAGCCCCCCCAGATCCAGCCCCCAATCCCTCACCCTGGCCCTACCTGGTTTCAGACCCTCCTCTCTGTGCCCCCGATCCCACCATGACCTCAGAGACAGGAGAATACAGAGGGGGCAGGCCCAGCCCTAGAGATATGGGGAGGGTGGCCTGGCATTGCGAGCCCCCCAAGTGTAGGGCAACCCAGGCACATTCCCCATGAGGGGCCAGAGCACCTGGCTGCTGCCAGCTCTGGGGAGAGGCAGCAGCCAGCTGGGGGACAAGAGGGAGCCCCCACCCCCCCCAGGACAGGCCCAGCTGAGGCGGGTGGCGCTAGAGGTCCCGGGTCGGAAATCAGGCAGGACACCGGGGATCCACCCCAAGCCAGAGCCCACAGCACCAGCTGGAAGGCTTCCACCTGTACGCCTGCCGGCCCCGGGCGCATCCTGGGGCCTGAGCTACTTGTAGGTCTCTTCTCAACGGGGGGAGGGCAGGGCTTGGCCAGCAGGGGGCTGCAGGTCGGGAGTGAGGGGCACCATAAGAGCAGGGGGCTGCGGGGAGCCCAGGGCTGGGCTAGCAGGGGGCTGTGGGTCGGGAGTGAGGGGCACCGGCGGGGCTGGGCTAGCAGGGGGCTGCAGATCAGGAGTGAGGGGTACTGGCCAGGCTGTGGGGGAGCCCAGGGCTGGGCTAGCAGGGGGCTGCGGGTCAGGAGTGAGGGGCACCGGCCGGGCTAGCAGGGGGCTGCGGGTTGGGAGTAAGGGGCACTGGCCAGGCTGGGGCAGGGCCAGGCTAGCAGGGGGCTGTGGGTCAGGAGTGAGGGGCACTGGCCGGGCTGGGGCAGGGCCGGGCTAGCAGGGGGCTGCGGGTCAGGAGTGAGGGGCACCGGCCGGGCTGGGGCAGGGCCGGGCTAGCAGGGGGCTGCGGGTCAGGAGTGAGGGGCACCGGCTGGGCTGTGGGGGAGCTCAGGGCTGGGCTAGCAGGGGGCTAACACACTGGAGTCCAGAGCAGCACCGGTTTAGAGGGATTTGGGTTAAGTAACCACCTGGGCTCCCAACTCTCCCCCACAGTGCGCGTAGTGGCTCCCCCCTCCTGGCCAGCAGGGCCGGGTGCCCATTAGCCCGTGTTCCCCCCCCCCCCCCGTTAGCCCATGTCCCCCCTTCCCGGGAGGACCCCTTCCCAGGCCGAGTGTCCTGTATTTGCATTAGGAAGCTGAAGGGACAGGGCCTGGGGGCAGCACACGTGGCAGCTGGGGAAATCTCTCCAGCAGAGTCACCTCTGCCCCACGGGATTTCCCCTCCCCCAGCGAGCCCCAGGCACAGGGCAGACAGGGAGGAGCCAGCCTGCAGAGGGGGCACTAGGGCACATCTGTGGCATAGCTGGGGTGGGGAAGAACCCAGGAGTCCTGCTTCACAGCCCTTCCTCCTTAGGGAGGGGAGTGGGGTCTAGTGGTTAGAGCTGGGGGCTGGGAGCCAGGACTCCTGGGTTCCATCCCTGGCTCTGCCATTGGGTTATGTGCAAGCTGGGAGAATCGCTTCCCCATTGCCGCACTGCAGGGCTAACAGCATCCATCTGCCCCTCTAGGACTGAGCGATGAAACCCCCCCCACCACCACCACCACCCATGAAGGGCCGATTCGGAGAACCCAGGCATCCTGGTGCCCCCATTCGAGGCGAGTCCCAGCAGCTGTTCTCCAGCTCTGCTCCCAACTCCCCCTTTGTCAGAGATCCCCCCCCAAAGCAAGTCAGGGCATGGGGTAGCAGGCCTGGATTTCTCTCCTGCCCCCCCCGCGTGGGGGAGAGGACCAGATGACTCATCACTGACCTAGGTTCAACCATAGCAGAGCAAGGCGGCCAGGTCTGCCTGCCAAGCGCCGTGACACGCCAGAAAAGGCGAGAGCAGGCAAGCGCCCTGCAGGGCTCGCTAGCCACGGGGCGGGGGCTCTTTCTCCCGCTCCGGGGGGAGCCTGAGGCAGGCTGCAGGGAGCGGGGCCAAGACCCCAGGGTGAACGGTTCCCAGAGGCAGCAGATCGTCACCATCGCAGGGGACCGGCTTGTGTGTGTCAGTTTAATGACCGGCAAACAAGGCCCACAGGCCCAGCGGTTTTCAACTCGCCGCCCCCCCCCCCCACGCCCGCCCCGTAACTGATTAGCACAACTGCTCCCCATAGCTCACGCAGGGTGACAGCCGCGCAGCTCCACACACGTGCTTCCGTCTGCAGCTGTGGGGGGGGGGAAGGGGGGGAGAAAAAAACTCCAGCAGCTGAAAAAAGTTCCTGCCCCGAGCGCTGGGGAAGGAACCAGGCCGGCTCGGTGGCCCGGCAGCTCCCTCCCACACACGCCCCATGCGGAGCCAGGGCCCTCCCTGCCCCACGGCTCTGCCCCATGCGTCATTCGGTGGCTGCTGCAGCTGTAACCCGGCCCGAGCCCCAGCTCCCCGCAGTCGAGGTCGGCTGCCCCCTGCGTACCCAATGCCACTCATCCATCACTTCTCTGCCCCCCCACTCGCCTTCCTGCCCCGCAAATCCTGGGAACTATTACAAGGGCCACTTTGGCACCAAGGGAGGGCACCCCCGACCCTGTGCTGGAGAGCGCTGCATTGATCTCCCTCTAAAAACCCTCCTAGGCCATGGCAGAGGCCCCCCTTGAACCCCCCAAACCACCTGGAATCTATAGCCCCAAAACCCTGCTGCAGATTCCGGACTGCCTCAGTTTCCCTGCCCTACCTCACTCTAGAGGCCTTTTGCACCCTCCCCTGACACATCATACTCCTTACAACAGGCCTCCAACCCCTAGAGCCCCCCACCCCAGCACTGAAGGGAGCAATGACTCCTCTCAAGAAGGGGGTCTAAGACACGGTGCAGGTCCAGGCACCAGTCACCCCCATTCTCTCTACCCACAGCATGGGGCTGGGGGGGGGTCTCTTAAGCAATGCCCAGCCACCAGCACTGACGCCTTCCCCCCGCCCAATTTCAGTGAAAGGAAGGCTCTCCAGATGCATTTTGGGGGGGGAAAGGTGGAGATCTTCCTTTAAACAGGGAGGCAAGTGTCTCCCCCATCAGTTCCCTTCACCTCATAGTCCTGACCCCACTCCCTGAACCCCAGTTCTTCCCCCCAGAGGCTTATTCAGATCTCCCAGGCAGCCCTCTCCGGGGGAACCCCTCCCACACCTCCATGGGGAGGAGGTGTGACCCCAACAGGGATTCCCCCCACACCCTGACCCCTCCCTGGGAGATGGCCTGCTCAATCCCCACAGCCAGCCCCCCCCAACTCTCCTTCCTCCCATCCCACTCCCTAGGGGGAATCCCCCACACCCCAAACCCCTCTATCCTATAGGGGAAAACCAGAGATCACCTACAATCCCCCACCCTGCTAAGGGGACCCTCCCCCAAATCCTCTTCACTCTAGGGCAACCCATGGTCCCCCTCACCCCCTTTATGCCTTGCCCTGGAGGAAATTAAAATGATTGAGAACCCCTCCCCTCTGCTCCCCACTCTAAGGAGACCCAAATCCCCCCTTCCTCATCTCATCCCCTCCCCACTCTGCCCCCACAAGGGGCCCCCTTAGCTAACCCTCTGTCAGGGAATCCAAGGGCCTCCTCCCCCCACAGCTAACCAGATCTCATTCCTCCCTCCCCTCTCCCTGGTTCCCGGGGGGACCCCACCAGACCCCATCCACCCCCACAAGTGGACCCAAGGCCACCCCCCCAACTCCTTCCCTTACAAGGACCCAAGTCCTCCCCTCACCCCCTCGAAGGGGCCCAAACCCTTAACTCCCCTTCTCCCCCCCCCCCCCCCAATCAGGAGGAACCAAGGACCACCAACTAGATTGCAGCTTCTCCTTCCCTTTCAATGAGGCCCACCTTCCCATCCCCCACAGCAAGACCACCACCCCACCCCCACCCCAACTTCCCAGGGGAACTCAAACTCCCCCTCCATGGTTCCTTCCCCTCCAGCGGGTAGGCAAGCCCCCCTCAGATCCCAGCCCTTAGGGGACCCCCAAGCCCTTAGGGGACCCCAGCCCCCCCCAGAGTCCCCAACACCCCTCCCCCTCTAGCCCGCCCCAACCCCCTCCCCAGCACTTTGGGGACCCCTCAGCCTGCCCCCTAGCACTTTGGGGACCCCCCCTGCTCCTCAGCCCACCCCAACCCTGCTCTAGCCCTTAGGGGCAGGATTAGGGTCCCCTAGCCCCCCTCTATCCCTGAGGGGACCCCCCCAACCCCCATAGCCTCCCCAGCCCCTAGGGGACCCCCCCAGCCCCCATAGCCCTTAGAGGCAGGGTTGGGGTCCCCTAGGGACCCCCCCAGCCCCCATAGCCCTTAGAGGCAGGGTTGGGGTCCCCTAACCCCCCTCTAGCCCTGAGGGGACCCCCAGCCCCCCCACCAGCCCTGAGGGGGCCGCCATACCACCCCCAGGCCTCCCTCCCACCTCTTAGGGGGACCTCCCCG